>NC_057795.1:624351538-624401665 GCF_018294505.1 Triticum aestivum
GGGGAACGAACTGCCCCTGTTTCCTCTGCTTATAAAGAGGGACGGGGCGGACGTTTCGGCCTTCCGCTTAAACAACCACCCATGATCTCTCCCACGATGCCGCATTCAACGCGTGCTGTTATGGGAGAGTGCGGTGGATACGGAACAAGATTTGGCGTGGTCCAGCCCGCGTGTGCCCGTGCCCTGTATTGGTCCTGGCCCAACAGCGCTCGGCACCGTGTCTGGCCCAGGTCCGGGGGCTCCTGTCGGTGTACTAGATTAGGGGTACCCTAGTACCCCGAACTTGTGCACGGGCAGTTGCAGCACCCCGCGGCAAAGGCTTGCCGGGTGATCACCAAGATCCCCCAAGGTTCCCTTGGAGCCATCCAAGAACAAAGTATTTAGGCTAAGGAGACAAGACCCCGGCAAGAGGAGCTTGCCGGGAAGGCCAACCAGGGCGCTCCAATGAACTTGCCGCGACGCGCCACGCGCTCCGGCAAGGCAACAAGGCCCCGGCAAGAGGAGCTTGCTGGGAAGACAAACCAAGGTACCTCGAAGCCCGGTGAGCAACAAGCTTCCGGACCCGACAAGATAACAACAGCGGCAAGGCGCTTGCCGCGGCAGGCGGCCACTCTGCGCCCACGCTCCAGCGCATCCACCAACATGTCGCTCTGGGGGCCTCTCCAGGCGTACGTGGCGGGAGGCTGTGCAGCCAGCGGTGCGCAGTGGCATGCGAAGCTGACAAGATTGCCATCATGGCGAACGGTGGCGCCCCTAACGGTCCTTTTATGCACTGTTCGGACGACTCAGACGGGCATTTAATGCCCTTGTCCTCTGCCGTCAGGATTAGGTAGGGTGCACTGTGCAAGCAACTGTATCAACTACCTCGCTTTTTACGTTTTTACCCTCCTCTGCGTTGCCACCTGTCGGTGACCCCTTTAGCGTATAAAAGGAGGCCCATGCGCAACGTGAAGGGGGTTCGGCTGATAGGTTCGGGGCCTCAGGTAGTTTGCTTCGATCCATCCATAGCCTAGAGAACATCACACTCTCGCTTTAGAGAGCAAGAACACCAGATAATACAACTAGACAAGCAGCAGTAGGAGTGTTATCTCTCCGGAGAGCTCCGAAGCTGGGTAAACTGCTCGTGTGCCTCGCCTCGATCTGCTCTTCGTGCGATCTCCGCCCCCCGCCGAACCGAAAGGGGCCCGGTCCGCCGGCCCCATAGGTGTTCGAGGATCAGTTTCCCCGACACCCTTTTACAATAATTTTCAGCTATTCTATTAGGTGGTAATAACAAAAACTAATATCACTTCATATGAAGATTTGTGTGTGTGGTTCACATTGTTTGTTTGAATATTGGCATGGTCGATGACTGGTGAACAATAATCATTTGGATATCCATGATCAAGAGGTGTTGCATTCACATAGATATGCAAGTTAGATATGTATTAATATAATAAGATCAAAAATTAGCATCAACGTATTTGGTAATAGAGAGAGCACTAATACAAGGATATCGGAAATGAGGATCAACATATTTGTGCACAGATAAACATTAATCATTTGGTTACATATGGCCTAGTTGTGTTGCATTCATGGACTTATCTAGTTACTACCATGACATTCAAAGTGGGCATCGATGGGCCTATGTAGTAAATGTATTAATAGAAGGAGACCCAAAATGAGCGTCAACATATATACATATCTACACATAGAGTAGGACATTAATCATGTGGATATCCACCGCCAAACTGCATATTACGTTTATGAAGTCCCACTATATAAAAATTATGAATATCATTTGGATATTCATGATCAAGAGTTGTGGCATTCACGTACCTATGCAAGCTAGATGTGTATTAATAAAAGAAGATCACATATGAGCATCAACATATTTGTGAATAGAGAGAGCATTAATACGAGGATATCCAAAATGAGGATCAACATATTTGTGCACAAATAAACATTAATCATTTGGTTACATATGCCATAGTTGTGTTGCATTCATGGACCTATCCAGTGGATATATGCATACAATGAACATCCATCATTCTGATACCCATGATCAAGCTATGTTACATTAATTATTGGGCCTATGTAGTAAACATATTAATACACGGAGATTCAAAATTAGCGTCAACATATGTACATATCTATGCATGGAGTGGACATTAATCATTTGTATATCCACCGCCAAACTGCATAATACATTTATGAAGTCCCACTTTATAAACTTTATAAATACCTATGCATATCACCTGGATCTACCCATAATACATTTATGAAGTCCCACTTTATAAACTTTATAAATACCTATGCATATCACCTGGATCTACCCAACCATCCATCCATGTCTGCCTTCAGCATCATTTCATATACAATTATCCCCAACACTTTTGGTTTCAATACAATTAAGGCTTCTAATTGAGCTTGCAGCAATGGCAATAGTACAAACGACCACCATCATCTTCTCTGCCATAATCATCATGCTTTGCCATAATCATCATTAGTATGGGTAGTTTAGATGGGTCGAGCCCAATTAATTTTAGCCATTTAGCTTAATATATTTGGGCCATCTCAAAAGCTAGTTTAGATGGGATGAGTCCAATATATTTGGGCCATCTCAATAAATTAGATTTTGTGCCATGGGAAATTTATGCTCTTTTTTATTCTTTACAAATTTCACTGGTCAAACAAACTTCTCGTGGTTGGTAAGCCATCAATGAAACCCATTTCAGTATGATAAAGGGCAAATCACATTATGGGCAGTCAGTATAATGTTACAACAATATTACAAACCATCACACACCATTTGACAAAATAATACTATCAAATTTTAAAATAGCACACAATATGCCACTTCAGCTAGAAGTAACAAACTTTGCTATCTATTTTCCAAAGCGACCGATAAGTTTAACCAATAAGTTTCTCCCTAAAATGTTTTGCCTCTTAGTAATGTATGACTCCTGTAAAAACTTTGCACATTTCAAGACAATATATAGTCATTGGGAATGGAGTGAAAACAAAACATAAAAAGAAGTTTGGTTTGTAACATATTAGCCATGTTTTCTCATATTTAAAAACAAGCACAGAAAACAAGTTCTATTGTAGTTCAGTGTTAAATAAATTTTGTTAGTATATAAATTTTTGTCCAAATACTACATAAAATGACGTGTTGTGTTTTTTTGGTGATAACATTTACATATTACTAAAAAAAGATACAGGAAAATAACACAAGAACTTATTCTTTTGTTCGGTGAAAAAATAAAGACTGCATATATATCATCATTTTCTTATGGTCAACTTGAACACGAGCACATAATTTTTACAATAATACATATATACTAAAGCTCCAGTACAAGCTTTATTATTTTGTCGCAGTGCAAAAAGAAAGACTACATCTACATAATCATTTCTTATGGTCGACTTGAACACCATACAAAGTTTTTACAATAATACATATATACTAAAGCTCCAGTACAAGTTAGCTTTGTTTGTAATGATGTATTAAGCTTCATAGTTTAACTCACACTTCAAAATACACCAGGTCTTGTGATTCTTTAAGCAAAGACCAACAAGAATTCAAAGAGACTAGACTAAACTGGCATGAGCTTAGTTGAAACAAATTATTTAATAATTAGCTTATATTAGTTGGAATGATAGAAAGTTAATCCAGATTATCCAAAATAGGGCAGCCCAGTGCATGTAGCTACCGCTTGCGCGGGGTCCAGGGAAGGCCCCGACCACTTTGGGGCTATTGTATGCAGTCTTTCCCTACATTTCTGTAAGAGGTTGTTTCCAGGACTTGAACCCATAACCTCATGGTCACAAAGCAATAGCTTTACCACTACGCCAGGGCTCCCCTTCAACCCACATTATCCAAAAGAAGAAAAAAAACATTCTAGCCTTTATAGATTTGAGAACATTCAACACTTTATAATTAGGGTTTTCTATTTCTGTGGCATTCCCTCCTAAGTTCTGCCCAGCTTTTCCTAGACCATATGACATTCCTCACTTTTCCCCTCCATCACTTGGTCCAGAACCTTGTTGTCGGGTCAAAGCAATTGAAACTTCCTTTGGTATATTATTTACAATAGTAATCCCCATGTTTGAGCCAAATATGGTCATGTGATCATGGACTATGCCATGGATGTGGCCATGGTCGGGCTTGAAAGCCATGGATCTTCATATGAGATAGGCCATTTTGTGAAGTTTCTCTAATTAATGGTACTCGAAGTTTCTCATTTTTTCAGTAACTAGTGCACATAAAAGGGCTGCATGCAAAAAGGATTTTGAATTTTGAGACTTTTTCATTTTCTTTAACTTTTTCTAAAATGGAATCAAACTTGCTAGGATGTCTATTCATAGAAACTTGTCGGGAAACTTCAACTTTGATTGTGACTAGTGCATACACTACCAATATGAATGCCTGAAATGATGTTTTGCCAATTTTCAAGACCAAACTACATCACACTTGTAGTTCAAATTTGAACTAGTTTTGGTAAATCCCTAGAAACATTAAATCCATGAAATATAGCAATAAGAGCATCTACAACCGGACCCCCAGACCCGCCCCAAACGCCGGAAGGGCTACCTAGTCTTTGTCCGGACGAAAAAACACCACCCAACCTGGTGCCCCATTTCCGCCGCAGACTGGCCGGCACTACCCATATCCAGACCTAATCTAGGGTGGATATGGGGATGCTCGGACGTGCCCGCCATGTAGGCCTGACCCGCTATGGCCCATGTCATCCACAACGATGCCCCCACAAAAACCCCACCCCATCGGACAAAACCCCAGTCAAACCAACTTTCTTAGTACATAGTTGTCTCATCCGCTTCCCTTGGCTCCTCTGATTCCTCCCAAACCTTTCCCCTCCCATCTGCCATGGGCAATTTCGGTCCAGACTCCAACGGTGAGGCTGATCCCATGGACTGGGACGGTCTCGTGAAGGAGGAGGTCACACTTTTCATCGCCATCCAGCGCTCACGCGTGGACACCCGCGGGAGCTCGAGCTCCATCGCTTTCGCAACGAGCTCCTCCACGTCCCACTGGTGGAATGCATCCCGCGTCCTCTAACGCCCGGTGAATTAAGCTATGGTACTCCCCTGCTAATGATGCCATGTCATCACAATTACTGTTGCTAATCTCGCTTAGATTCAAATGCAATTCAATTCCAAATTCAAATTCTAAGTGAAATAATAAAATTCTCAAACATGAAATAAAGTATTCAAAATGTGGCAATTAATCTATAGATAATATTAGTGGAGAAACTAACATTTTTAAAAGTGTTTAAATTCCCTAAAATAAATAAAACAACGACTAAAACAATTATTTAAATGTTTTTTAAATAATAAAGAATATAAAGTATTTTATGTTTGTCGCAAACTTTTTGTGGCAGTAGTTGGATTTACTACTCTATTCTAGGAGTGGGTTTTACTTTTGTAAAACTAGAAACTATTATAGAAATAAAGGAAAACAGAAAGGAAAAAAACAAACAAGACAAAAATAAAGAGGAAAACCCTCCCTCCTACTGGGCCACTCGGCCCAGGTGGCCACCAGGCCGGCCCACCCAGAGGTCACCCCTTACCTCTATTCACCTGAGGCGGGGTGCCTGCCATTCGACTGACCGCAGCCAAGGATGGCCACATGGCGGCCATCCCAAGATGCCCCGGCGCCTACTAGTCCCTACCCGACCCTATGTCGAACCCTAATCCTCTCATTCCCTCCCCCCTCGCGGCTCTCTGCCTGTCAGAAGCCCATGCTTGAGCTTCGTCACCGCACTGCCATTGCTCGCGTGACCACCGACCGCCTCAACGATCGAGACATGTCCAGCGGCAGCACCTTCGTCGCTTACGTCCCCAGTGAGGAATGGTTCGAGCTGGGGCGCTTCGCATCACCGACGTTGTCTTCATCTCCTACCTCGGGCACCGTTGATGTCGGCCACCAATTAGTCATCCCCAACACTTTCCCGAGCTCACTGACTTGCCCTACATCCACGATGTGAGATCCTCCCTCAAATACCACTCTCCCCCGCCTCGATTTGTCGCCATAGTGCCACCCCCTGTACTTCGGCCGCCATGGCAGGGAGCTCGGCTCCCTCGGCATGAGTCCCTGCCCATGCTTGTCTGCTGCTGCTAGTGCTGCCTGCAGCTGTGCTGCTACTCCTTGCTTCTGCTTTTGCTCATGTTGATGCTCTGTTGTTTACCTGTCGTTTTTGCTACTGTAACGCCGCTTGCTGTTGTGCTTTTGCTGCCTACCTGCTGCCTGCTGCCCCAGCGCCGATGCCGACTGCGCCTGGTCGTGCCTCCGCGCTTGCGCCATGATACGTCTCCAACATATCTATAATTTATGAAGTATTCATGACATGTTTACAACAATTTTATATGGTTTTGGTATGATTTGATTAGAGCTAACCCAGACTGACGTTGTTTTCAGCAGAACTACCGTGGTATCGAGTTTTGTGCAGAAATAAAAGTTCTTGAAATGGGCTGAAAATTTACGGTGATTTTTATGGACCAAAAGAGACCCCCGAAGAACAAGAGCTAGGCCAGGAAGTGGATGAGGAGGCCACAAGCACTCTAGGCGTGCCCTCCCCCCCCCCCCAGGGAGGGTGCTCCAGGCTTATGGGCCCCTCGGGCACCCCCTTACGTGAGAGAAATGCTAAAAAATCTTATAAATACCCAATCCTTCCAAAAGAACCCTAGATCGGAAGTTCCACCACCGCAAGCCTCTGTAGCTACAAAAAATCAATCTAGTCCCTCTCTGCCACCCTGCCAGAGGGGGCCATCATTACCGGAGGCCATGGAGGAGGAAGCCGGAGGGCGAACTCATCACCATGGAGGCCAAGGACCAGAGGGGGAACCTCTCCCCATCTAGGGGGGAGGCCTGGAGGATGAAGCACAAGGGGGAGACTCTCTCCCCCTCTCTCTTGGTGGCGCCAGAGTGCCGCCAGGGGAACCATCACCGCGGTGATCATCTTCATCAACATCACCTTCTTCATCACCTTCCTCATCTCTTTTAAGCGGTCCACTCTCCCACACCCCGCTGTAATCCCCTACTTGAACATGGTGCTTTATGCCACGTATTATAATCCAATGATATGTTGCCACCCTATGATGTTTTGAGTAGATTTCTTTTGTCTTTTGGGTCGATTGGTGATCTAGATTGGTTTGAGTTTTATCTTTTATTTTGGTGTTCCTATGGTGCCTTTCGTGCTGCGGACACCTGAAGGATTCCTGTTGTAGGATGTTGCAATACATTCATGATTCGCTTATAGTGGGTTGCTAGAGTGTCAGAAGCTCAACCCCAAGTAAGGGGTTGTTGCGGATGGGATAAAGGGGACTTGATACTTTAATGCTATGGTTGGGTTTTACCTTAATGATCTTTAGTATTTGCGGATGCTTGCTAGAGTTCCAATCGTAAGTGCATATGATCAAAGTAGATAAAGTATGTTAGCTTATGCCTCTCCCTCATATAAAACTGCAATAGTGATTATCGATCTTGTTAACAATTGCCTAGGATAATTCCGCACACTGATCCATCATTATTCCACACTCGCTATTTATAATATATAATAATATATTCTAACTTTATGTTAAGAGCACCTATTTTATATTTTAGTTCTCCGATATCATGCAAAGTCCTCTTCATACCCACAACGTAGTTTTATTTCTCGTTTCTAGATGGAAGCAAATGTTCGATGTACTTAGAGTCGTATCAGTGGCAGATAGGACTTCAGAGAATATTGATCTTACCTTTAGCTCCTTGTGGGTTCGACACTCCATACTTATCACTTCCACCTTTGGAAATTGCTACGATGATTCCTTGCACTTGGGGATTATCAAGCTCTTTTCTGGCACCGTTGCTGGGGAGCAATAGCATGGGGTTGGTATTCTCGTGTGTGCTTGTTTGCTTTCTTCTCTAAGTATATTTTGTATTCCCTTTTGTTTTTGTTTTCTTTAGTCGGGGGTGAAACAAACAATTTTTTTAAAAGAATGCAAAATACAAAAGAAATTACTTGCCTCTTATGCCTAAAAACTTTTTCAAAAAGAGAAGTGATTGAAAGGTTATGCATTGGAGAAGTGAGGGTCGACCTTGAACACTTGTGTTCATGCTTATGGAAACAATGTGGAATTTTTCATGTAAGTTTCTCAAAAATAATTATCCCCTTGTATATATCCATTGTATTATAAAAATAGTGTGCCAAGATTTGGCTTTAGGATGATTAGATTACTTGTTTGCTTTGTGCAGTGCAAAAATAGAAACTTTGGCTGTAGTGCATGAATTTACATCTTTTACTAGAACGTCAAAAGTTTTTGAAATTTTTACATAGTACTGCTAGGCAAAAAAATTATTTTGTCCAAATTTTTTAGAATTTTTGGAGTTACATAAGTATGGTAAATGTTCATATTGCTACAGACTGTCCTATTTTTGATAGATTCTGGTTTCTATGTGTTGTTCACTTATTTTGATGAATGTATGGGTTGTATCGGGGGGTATGAACCATGGTGAAGTTGGAATACAATAGATATAATGCTAATATGAAATTGGAATGAGTTTACACAGTACGTAAAGGTAGCAATTTGCTTTATTATACTAACCGATCTCACGAGGGTTTTGTTAAGTTTTGTGTGGATGAAGTGTTCGAAGATTGAGGACACTACAAAAAAAATACAGTTCCGTGATGATACGTGTTTGTCACAGTAGGTCGCGTTTTTGTCATGCATGTACATCCATGACAAATTTATGACAGAATCAAGATAGTCATACCTGTGCTATCGTAGAAGTGTTCCATGACATTACCAAAATTATCATCACGGAAGTGTCCACTTCCATGACGATAAATCGCGCGTCATAGAAGTGCTTTCGACAAGGGTGACCGACACGTGGCATCCACCATAACAGAACACCGTTAAGCTATCGGGTCGGGTTTTGGATCCGATAACCCGTTAACAGCCCCGACCAATGGGAAATTTCCACGTGTAAAATTCTTATTGGCCGGACGAAACACGTGTCAGCTCGTCAGTGGGTCAGATAGGCACCTATGATATGTCGACACGTGCCACGGCCCCACCACTGGCCCATTTAGCTTACAAAGCTGGCCCGTTTGACTTGGTCAAAAGTTAACGGGCTGGCCCATGAAAAGCCTGTTAACGGTCTCTTCGCAAATAGCCCATTTTACGGCCCGTTAGGCACTAAAGGAAATCGGCCCAACAACGTCATGTGGCCCGTCGAATATAACACCAGCCCATTTCACTTTCGGCCCATGTATGGCCCACGACGTCTTTCGGCCCATATGAGGCCTTCGTATCTTTCGGCCCTTTACAGGCCCACGGTGACTCTAGCCCATAGTGAACGGTAATTTTCTTTGTACCCGTTAACGACCCGTGATTTACATGGGCCGTTTCCAGCCCGTGTTAGCTTTCGGCCTATTGACGGCCCATACGTTCTTGGGCTCCTTTTCGTCCCTCGATTACTTCTGGCCTGTTCCCCTAATGGGCCAAATTCGTCCCATGGCAAGAGTCGGCCCGTTACTGGCATGTTCCCCAAATGGGCCAAATTCGGCCCATGGCAAGAGTCGGCCCGTTACTGGCCTGTTACCCTAATGGGCCAAATTCGGCCCATGGCAAGAGTCAGCCCGTTTCTGGCCAGCCCGTCCTATATTCTGGCCCATTAACGACCCGTTATGCCTGTGATAGAATTAAGCTTTTGCAGTCCTACGGCCTGTTAACGGCCCGTTACCGTGCTGGGCCGATACCAGTTACGCCCGATTACGTCCCATGTAGACCCACTTATCCGACAGCCCTAGGCCCATTTATCGACGGCCCGAGGCCCATCGATTATAGGCTCGTTTATCGACGGCCCGTAGGAGACCCATGGATCCTACGACCCGTATATGGCCCATGGTTAGTTGCGGCCACTAGCAAACCAGGGAAAAAGAAGACTAGGAAATAAATAAGGCCCAAACTAACGCTAGGCTATTAAGGCGATTGCACAGATTACATCCACTCGGCATCAAAGATCGCCACCAGTGGAAATATAGGGAACACCCTACACTATACAAAAATGGCTTGCTATTTTCTTCAGCCGGTGGCTGCACGTTAAAAATAAATTTTGTATCGCACCAAAACAAATTATAACTATATAACAAAAGGAAGGTTGGCATAAAACCTAACAATCTAGCACATAAATGCACCACCAGAAATTCATAAGCTCGGTTCATTTGACATGACTGTTACGTTTTCATGTTGTATTGTCCGATGGAACACCATAACCCTCGCCTTCATTTCCCCTAGGCTCCTGAACAACATAGCAAATGTCTGATAGTCTGGTTTCAAAACCATGCATATCTTGACGACATTGAGCAATATTTCTCCTTGTTTCACAAAGGGCCTCTGTTAGGGAATGGACTTGTGTCTGGAGCGCAGATACAACATTGCTTTGAGCTTGCATATCTTGATCATGAGGCAGTTTGGACGACATTGCCTTAACAACCAACCCAGTATTACGCAGGAACGTGCTTTTGGCACTTTTAGTGGACAGGTACTGACGCACTGCAGCAAGAGCTGACATTGCGGTTATAGTTGCCTCGCCACCTTCAGAAGGTGGCGGTTCCACCATTTTTTCCAAGCTCGCTGAAAAGTTGAGGTTTTACATTAGTAGTACCAAAACAGAAGATATTAAGGAGGCAACAAAACCAAACAAAATAGATTTGGTCTATATACAGAACTTATTCTGGGGAACCCATGTAAAATATTAGTTGTATTTTATTGCAAAGTACATAATAAAACCAGGTTCCAAACATATGACCATGTACCATCGCTAATGTATTGTCTATTTCTTCACATTGTATTGAGGGCTTAGGATAAAGAGACAAAGTTCATAATACGGTAAGCATAGTATGACATCATTCATATCACAAAATAACTGAGAACAGACAAACATGCAATTGTAACATTGTGTGGGCAAGTCCAGCACGGAACTAGATTATGGGTCAAGATCAAAGGCACATCACTCCTCCCTTTTAAACCTTGTAAGGTGCAATGATACACTAATACAATTATGTATAAAGTTGAAAAGATTAATAAACACTGGCTGCAAACCATGCAGTTCAAGGCACAAGTTAGAGTAAGTAGTAGTTAAAAGGCATGAGGATTAAGGACTTACAACAGCGGCTTTGACTGGTGTAGTCATGCCCTTCTTCTTGCTGGTGTGACAGTCCTTGAAGATTTCCACAGCATTTGGTTCAGGTACTTTTTGGTCCTTGCGGGCTTTCCTCTGCATTTCGAACAAGTCAATATAGATATGATAATATGGTACATCAAAAAGAGTGAAACAGTAGCTTATTACAAGCGCCTCGCAGTGTGCAATATAGCTACGAGATCCTGTCATTTGTTGGAATTTCACTTTTGTACGGTTGGCCTTGTTCATTGAACAGTTCACCTACAAGAAGATAGATTTGTGTGGCACATGCATCAATAGGACTTCAACATGTGATCTGATCACATATATATAATGTACCTGATACTTCAGATCAGACAAGTGTTTAACAAGGCCCCTCCAGTCTTCATCCGATATATTTTCCACTAGAGATGTTTGGGATAGTTCACTGTTAGCCTTGCCTTCAAAGTGAGTTTTCCTCAAGTTATACCGATACTGTCGCAGAGCAGACTTGAAAACATGGGTGCAAGCTTGTCTGGTTGCATCATCTTGGCTATCTGACTTGAACCTCATATGTTGAAAATTATGGGAGTCTCATTATCAGCAACCTAGAAAGTATGGGACAGAGCAAGACAATATTAGTAGTTTCCATACATAACCATACTTACAGATAAATGGTCGAGGAAGGTGTTTAAGTGGGTTTCGTCTTTGTCATTCCTGTATTGAATCCATGTTGGGAGGATACGTACATGACACCTAATGGCAACCGCTGCCTCTGATACTAACTTGGCTGATTTTGTAGCATCACGTGGCCTTTTAAAACCTACCTCAAAACGGATCTCCATTCTTCCTCCTCTAGATTTAGTTAACCTATCGAGCATTATCCCAGATGTTTGTTTCCTCTTGCGCCTAGGTGCTAGTCCAACAACAAACATAGGAAGTGTTAGTGTACATCAAACTGTGAGACTACATATAAAGAAGCATGCAACTGTAACTTGACTCCAGCAACTACCTTCTTACTGTTGAAGCTCACAAGGTTCATCTGATATTGCCAACTCGTCTTGTGTCAAGAGTGCTTGGGAAGTAGTGTCAGGTGGCAAGGGAGCTTGGGAACGTGCTGCTAGCTCAGTTGACGCACGAGTATGTCGTGCAGCTGGTAGTACTATGGTTGGTGTTGCAAGAACTAGGGCTGTCTCTGATTGTTTGGTGGCAGCTATTTGTTTCTGTTTGGCTTTTTTTGTAGTTTGTGTAGCATGGGATGTCGTGTTTGTAGAATTTTCCACTGGACTTTCACCTTCTATTGCACCATCAGTACCAGCAGAATCTGTAGGATTCATCCGCTTCTCATTCCCTGCCATTCTCTGTTTCTTCCTCTTTCTCTGTGCCATGTTAAGTCAAGCCGACAAGAAAAACGAATAAAATTTAGTTCTTTAGAACAAATTGATGCGTGATGCAGACGAATAAAACTTTGATGTTAGACAACCACATGATAGGAGGATGTAATATGTATGAAAAACAGGACGAAAGAGATAACCAGAACTATGATGTGTAAACTAAGAAGAAGACATTTCACCAAATTAGAAGCAATGCAATGGAAGGTAGACACCATATGAAAGATGCTACAAATATCGCTCTGCCAAGTTAACAGTGTCTCAGCATAAATGGCGTTTAAACAAATGTGAAGCAGTACGAGAAGTAAATCATATGCAAGATGCAAACAACATCACACTACCATGTTAGAGGTCTCTCGTCATTAGTGCCATTGCATATTCACAGCTTATGATGTGTGAACTAAGGAGAAGGCATTTCAACAAATTAGAAGCAATGAAAGCTAGACACCATATGAAAGATGCAGATAATATCTCTACCAAGTTAAAACTGTCTCGTCATAAGTGCCATTTCAACAAATTAGTAGTACAAGCTAGAAAAGAATGTGAGATGTAACCTATATCACACTCCGAAGTCAAACATGTCTTATGATAAGTGATTGTTGCAGGTTACACAACAATAGTAATTTGATGTAAGAACATGGTGTGATAGACATATATTGTATGTTCTAGAAACAGGAACACGTGTCTTATTCAAGTATAATGTGTAAAGTAAGCAGATGGAATTCAACAAAATTAGAAGCAATACAAGCTAGACATCACACATAACATGCAACCACATATAACAGTGCCAAGTTAGAGGGAGCACCAGTGATGCTGCACTAGGGGAGACGTGCTCATCATAAACACATCTTTATTGAGTGTCTATGCATGTTTGTCTTGGAAATCATCTTGGGGGTGTGGAGGAGTAGAAACTGTAGAGGGCCTCCGTTTGGAAGGAGCGCCTTTATCCGCTGCCTTGCTAACTTCCTTCCGCTTTATTGATTTTGAATTGTTAAGTAAAACCGACAAGAAAAAGCAATAAAATTCTCTCTTCAGAACTCATTCATGCATGATAATGACAATCACTACTTTGATGTAAGGCAAACACATGATACCAGGATGGAATATGTACGAAAAACAAGACGGCATGGCATGTTCACAACTGTTTGTGTAAACTAAGCAGAAACCATTCCAGCAAATAAGAAGCAATGCAAGATAGACACCACATGAAAGATGCAAACAATATGAAAGCCAAGTTAAAAGCGTCCCATCATAAATGGAATTTCAACAAATTAGAAGCAGCGCATGCTATAAATCATATGAAAGATGCAACTAATATTGCACTGCATATACTAAAGGTGTCTCGTCATATTGATTGATGCGGGATACAAAAAAACAATAGTTTTATGTAAAGACATGCTTAATAGACAGATGTACTATGTACTAAATACATGAAGGCATGTCACATTAACAGGTATAATGTCACATTTACAGGAGTATAAGCTAAGCAGACTAGCACATGAAGTTTAACCAGATTGGAAGAATTACAATCTAGACACCATATGCAACATGCAACCACATATCACACTGCCAAGTTAGAGCAAGCACCTGCAATGCTAGTGTAGGGGAAATGCTGTAATCAACTACAGAGCTACGTTCACTATCTTCATCTAGCATTTCTGTTTCTTGAGAATCATGTCGGGAGGCTGACGCTGCATTCTTTAAATGAGGAGTAGTCCCCTTGCCTTCCTACCTCGTCATAAGTGATTGATGAGGGGTACACAAGAACATTAGTTTGATGTAATAACATGGTTAATACATAGATGTACTAGTATGTACCAAAAACAGAAATGCATGTCATATTCAAAGGTATAATGTGTAAGCTAAGCAGATGCAATTTAACCAAATTGGAAGCAATACAAGCTAGACATCCGGCTAGAGTGATGAACATGATCATCTAGGACCTGAGAACCTGGTGGGGGGCGGGCTGCTTCGCCACCATCGCGGCTTTTTAGTTGGCTTCCAGGTGATGCCTGTCTTTGCTGGGCTTGTCACTGGCTCGACCAGTGCCTTGACTAGCTATTTGTCTTCTGGTGCTCACGGGATGGTGGTTCATGCAAAAAATATCTTTCCTTATCTTAATAAAGACCGACTTAGGCCTTTCGAATAAAAGCTAGACACCAACATGCAACCACATATGACACTGCGAAGTTAAAGCAAGCACCTGGGATGGTGGTTCATTGCGAGCGAGGTCATCAACTACAGAGCTACGTTTACCGTCTCCATCTGCTGACACTGCACCCTTTATAGTGTTGTAACGTGTCTTGCCTACCCGTATACCAAGCTAGAGCGACTTCTCTATTTTCTTTGCTGCTTCTCTTTCGGCAGGAGAGTCTGAAATACCCTTGCATAAAAACACAATAGTGAGAGTGTGGGTGAAGTGTGTGCAGAACTAGTGCACTGTAAAAGTAGCAGATAGCAGGTGGCTTAAAAATAAATGACAGGAGACATATGATAGCTCTACAACATTGCATGGCAAACAAAATTAGATTCTACTTCGTATGATTTTGTAATATATGAGCACAGGAAATGCAGGTACTCCTCCAGTACACCACCACATGTGGTCATATCTAAGATAACAGTCGACTAAAAATAAATAGGTCAGTCGATTTTTTTAATGAACCATCCGATCTATAAGGAATGGGCAGATGGCCTCCGTCTACCTCCCGCCAGTCACTGTTGACGATCTTTCATGAACCGCCAGCGACCACCGGCCCAGACCCGTGCCTCCGCCGCCCTGCCCACCCATCGACCTCACACCACCGCCGTGCTTGGCAGCGCCCCCAAGCCATCCCTTTAATCCCGGCCGACCTCCAGATTGGGCGCCAGTAGCTCTAGGCCGCAGACGCCCCTAAGATAAACAACAAGGCGCTGCTTCCCCGGCGTAATAGTCGTACTAGCGCCTGTTACGCCAGGGAATGCTTCCATTAATTGGGAATCAACTGGCCAGAAATTGAAATTCAGGGGGGCGACGGACCTCTAGCTAAGGTGAAATAGTATATGAGGAGAAACCTTGTGCATCGAGAGTTACTAGGAACATCTAGTATCAAGAAGAAGCGGTCAACTAGTGTCTTCTGTGGGATAAATACCGTGCAAGCAGAGACGTAAGATTTGCACGAATAAGGGAAGAGGAGTACCTTCTTCGGTTGCCAGTGTGGTCACCTCCACATGTCGCGCCGATCTTCTTGTTTTTACCGGGGAAACCAATGTTCTGGAGGGTGCAAGCTTGGACGAACCCATGGCCAAATTGTTGAGTGTTGCCGTGCCTGTATGTCGGCGGAGGGGAAGCAGATATGAGGCGGCGAAGGATGGCGTAGCAAGAACAGCTCCGGTGCGATGGAGGGTGGAGAAGTTGGAGCGGCAGCGGTGAGGCGCAGGACGGCGTGGTTGAAATGGCTCGGGTACGGACGGCTCGGCCTCGGCTTCAACTACTAGCAGTGGAGGGCATTGCGGTTGAGGTTGCGGTGGACGATGACGTCAGGGTATCAGCTCCGGCGTGATGGAGGAGGGCGGCGGTTGATGGGTGGGATGGGGTGGCAGACGGAGGACACCGGGGTTTCGCGGCTGGTGGAGGTAGTTTTGGCGCCCACGGAGTACGAATGGGGAATCGGACGGGTCGGGGGGAACCATGTTTCGGTCTAGGAGGCGCTTGTTTTTGGCTTTTTTGAATAGAATATGGGACGCGCTTGTTTGAAATTTGGGGAAAGTACAAACTTTGCCTCCCTCTTAAATTTCGAACCTACTGCGGGTCGGGGGTAGGATGGTAATCCCAGGTGTCCCAAATAGTGGGCGGGAGCGATTTCGGCCGCGCACATGTGTGCTTAGGCGGCCATTGTGTATGAATGTTTTTTGGAGGCAGTTGCGTGGCGTCTAGATGAAGCTACAAACCTACCCCGGTTTAGACCTTTGGACGTCGGGCCGGTAGGTTTCACAGGTCAGAGTTATTAGAAAAGTAATTTCCTTGAACTACCAAACATTGGTCTCACGCGGTTTCAGGCGAGTAGAGGCTCTTTTGGCGCTTGGTTCGAAATTTTGAAACACAAGCATTCACGTTTAGAGTACTCTTGAACTATGAGGATTGACCTAAATAGACAATGTTATATTTGACCTTGTATGTTTGAAAACCACATTAAATTATCCGCTTCCTTTTGAAATTTTGACACTTGAAAATCCTATAACTACGATTATTTTGGAATGGAGGAGCTAAATTTGAATCTATTTTGTACACGACTACATATGCTATTATGTACAAAATCGGAGCAAAGATTGGTACCCCCATAGTTTAGGTATGGTTTACAAATGCCTTGATATCAAATTCAAATAATTGAATGGACTCATGTTGAATTTGATTTTTTAAACCACCTTAGGTTGAATTCAAATGTATACTAGTTCATAGGTAGCTATTTATAAATCTCCATTGTGTAACTTTCATATGTATAATGTGCTTTACACACACAACATGAACTATACTCACGTTTATATTCGATTGCTAAAGCGATGCATTGTCTGGAGTTCAAAATACTAACTATGTGTGTCGGGGGTTGGATACGACATATGCCAAAGGATGGCTTATCATGGTGGGAGCGAGTAGAACGTCGCCGGCGCCTGGAAGCGGGATGAGGCGAAGACATGCACGCCGGCGGAACTTACCCAGCTTCAGGGCTCTCCTAGGAGATAACACCCCTACTGCTGCTCCGCGGGGTCTCCGCATGATCACTAAGGCAAAGTGACTACAATGGTGCTCCTGGAGCTGTTTCGGGAGGCAGGAGAGGGCAAGCCTAGCTCTCTCCTCCCTGTGCTATCTGGTCTATCCTATCTAGGTCCGAACCCTATGCATGGGTGCCCCGGGGGGTTTATATAGGCCTACCCCCTGGGGGTACAATAGTAATCCGACTGGGCGCGGGTCCCAGCCGTCTGTCTATGAGGCCGCTGTCCTTCCCGCCGGCTTCTGGGGCCCGCCGACTGGCGGGTCCCACGGACAGGCTTGATACTGTAGCGGCACTCCTGATGACGTAGGCTTGGTCATGGGGTCATGGCAATAGTGCCGCCATCTATCGGGCGATCACTGTCGCCATTCCCCATCCTATGTGGTTAATGGCTCGTGGGGCCCTGGGGAGGAGTCGGCCGACTCCAGGGAGGCTGACTCCCACAGGTCCGTCTTTGGGGCGCTCAGGCCGCCTTCGGCCCTCCCACTGACAGGCGGCCCCGCCGCCTTCGGGTCGTACAGGCTGGCGTCGTGGGCACAGTGCGTTGCGCACTGTGGCTGAGGTCAGGCCAGGCATGGCAACAGTGCCGCGCCTTGCCGGAGATCTTCCAGCGATACGGCTCACTGTGGCCTTGCCGGCCCTTCGTAAGCAGGGGGGACGGCCACGCCGTGACCGTACCCCACATCGTACTTCGAGATGAGGGAGGGGTCATGGGCCGACTCTCCATAGTCGGCCTCTCTAGAGGTCGCCAGCTTGGAGTCGGCTTATTTCGGAGTCGTCGTCTGGGACCCGGCTTGTCTTGGAGTCGTCTTCTGGGACTCGGCATATTTTGGAGTTGCTGTTGGGACTCGGCCTGAGGGGCGCGACCTGCCCCGATGACTTGAAAGGTCCTGGGACTCAGGTTAGCCTACCCATGTCCCATTACTCTGACAGTAGTCCCCGAAGCTGGTGAAGCGCTGCGGACGCTGCATTGTGGGGCTTCAACAGTTTCAACCTTCTCGGAGCGGATTCTGGAACTCGGCTGCCGTCTTCTCTTGGGCTGACTGTCGAGAGTCGGATGTTTTTTAGCGAAGAGCCGTAGCTCGAAAGTCGCGGTGGGAAACCAGGTGGCGTGCCTGATACACTTCCCCGCAGCCATCAGGGCGGTCCTATCGCGTGGCACCACGTGGAGAGGACAGTCTGCCTGCCCACGCGCGCGACGGGCCGGGCCGTCAGGCAGGGCCCGCTACTACCGTGCCTCGGCATATGAACGGATCCGTTGCGGCCGTGGATGGTTGGTTTTCCCACGTTTTACTGCGCGTAGTAACTTCGTGGGATAAATCGTGGGGCGGCGTGGGGCATTGTGCGCAGTTAATCCCACGCCTGCCCCCTCGGCTTCTCAGCCCACAGGGCTATAAGTAGGCGGGGGGAGCGGAGCGGCACAGCACGCGCACCCTTCTTCCTCGCTCCCCCGCCTCATCTTGCTTTCTCTCCCACCTGCCTCCGTCGTTGAGCAAGAGCACTCCATACCACAGCGATGATCTCTTCCTCTGCCGCAGCCCCCGCCATGCGCTCCGGCGTGTGGGACGGCTCAGAGGTAGAAGAGGAACACATCGAGTTCCTCCGCCGGACACGCCGTCTCCCCAGTGCGGACCTCGTGCGTGCCCGCGCCGCGCCGGAGGGGGAGATCCGGCCGGCGCCGGAGGAGGGCGAGCGGGTCATCTTCCGCTCGCATCTCATGCGCGGCCTGGGGCTGCCGGTGAGCGGCTTCTTCCGCTTGTTCTTGGATTTCCACAGCCTTCAACCACACCACCTCACTCCGAATATGATGGTGTTGCTCTCCGCCTTCGCCACTCTGTGTGAAGGTTTCCTTGGCGTTCTCCCCACCATCGAGCTATGGGGAGAATTCTTCTCTTCTAAGCGTGCCGGCTTAGTGCGGCGCCTTCATCGCGGTGCGGCGCTCGACGGCCGACAACCCCTTTCCTCCCATCACGCTGATCAAGTCGGTGAAGATGTGGCAGCGCTCATACTTCTACGTGAAGAACCTCGCCTCCGACGGCGACTGGGTCAACCTGCCGCCTTACAACGCCGCCCCCCTAACTGGGAGGCTCCCCAGCTGGTCTCACCGAGTCAAAACGCTGACTCCCGCCGGAGCCGCCGCCGTAGCGCGACTCCGAGTCTTGACGCAGTCGGAGGGTCTCGTCGGGGCCGACTTGCTGGCCGCCTTTGTGGCGCGCCGAGTTCTCCCGCTCCAAGGCCGGCCTCACCTGATCTGTCAGATGAGCAGCCTCCGAGACTCGAGTCGGATGAGCACCAAGGAGATGCCCCGCGCGGAGGTGGCAAACATGGTGAATCATATCGCGAACTGCGAGTTCGGGGAGGACTGGCAGTTCGGCAAGGAGCCGTACTCGTGCGACAACCCCCCACCAGTGGTAAGTCGCGTCCCTCTATTGTTTTGTCTTCTTTGCGGCCGACTCCGGCTTCTGACTCTTGTCGGTTTCTTCTGAGCTAGAATCCCCTTATGCAGCCTGCAGCCGGTGCCACGAGACAACCCCGCGAGTATGTTCCCGATCGTGCGGACAGCAACATCGACGACCCTGACTTGGGGGCGGCGGCGATGGAAGCCGACGCCAAAGGCGGGGAGAAGGAGCAGAAGGCGACTTCAAGCCCTCGGCCACCTTCGCCGACTGGCCTGACAATGCCGCCGAAGGGGAAGTCGCTCCGCGCCAGCAGCCGAGGGTCGGCTCGTCGGGCGCCGGCTCCTTCGCCAGCCTGGCCGGCCAAGGCAGCGCGAAGAGGGATCACGCCGGGCCGAGTGCGCCTGGCGGCAAATTGAAGAAGTTCAAGGGGGCGGCCACCGCGACCAAACGGGAGGAGGCGGCCGCGAAGGCCAACCGCTTCCGAAGGGAAGTGAGAAGGCCGCCGCTAGTCTCTGCGTAAGTCTTTACACTTTTTTTTGTTTTCCTTCGTTGAATCTTGTCTGAGTCTTCTTTTATACTCCCTCCATTCTTCTTCAGGGCCCCTCTTTCCCTTGAGAGAGTCGCCGTCCCCTCCGTCATGGGGTCGGCAGAGACGTCCGCCAATACTCGGCGGGCCGACCCCGCCGCCGACCTCCGGGAGGCGACGGAGCGAAATGCGCGGGAGAAGCGTGAGGAGGAGGAGGTTGAACGTCTGGAGAAGGTGGAGGCCGACAGGGCGGCCGCCTCCACCCAAAAGAAGCTAGAGGATGCCGAAGTCGCCCTTGCGGCGATATGGCGTGCAGAGGAGGCCGCGCGTCGCTAATCGGCGATGCTCGTCCCCCCACTATCGTCTGCACCGCCGCCTCCGGAGTTCACGGGGCAGACCGGGGAGGCCGGCACCGAGAACCCCGTCGTGGAGAAGGAGAGCGGCGAGGCTTCCATGTTGGACACTCTCGTGCCGCCACCACCGCCTCCACCGCCGTCTGGGAGACCGCACAGCAAACAGCCGGTGGGTCTGTCGGAGCCACCGGTCACGGACGAGGCCGAGGCGCGGCTGCTTCTCCAAGTCGCCTCGCCGGTGCACCGCCTTCTTGAGAGGGCGACCTCGGCGCCGCGACCTCGGGAGACCGGCGCCGCTAGCTCGGCAACCTTAGACGCCGAGGCCACAAGTGCCGCGCCCACCAGGTGGTGGCGCGGAGGCGGCACCGGGCCGCTGAATCAAGTGCTTCTGGATGTTCAGGCGAAGCTGCACGCTGAAGGCGACGCCCTTCAAACTTGCACCAGGGCGCATCTGGCAGCGCGGACGGCCGTCCGAGTACGTTTCCTTCTTCTTTTTGATTCTTGTTTTTCTCTGTGGGGGCGCGGCAGCGCACCCAGTGGGTGTAGTCCCCGAGTTCCGGGCCGGCTGCTGAGCAGGCGGTTCGGAACTCCCTCTGGCGAGCTCCAAATACTAACTTTCTCTTCAATGACTTATTGCAGGAGTATCACAACCTCCGCGCCACTGCCTTCAACCGCAATGTTGAGGAGTTGAGCAAGCGGGCTGCCGACTTGTTGGAAAGCCGGAGTAAGTTCTTCTTCTTCGTAGGGGCGCGCTGGCGCACCCGTGGGCTGTAGTCCCCGAGATTCGGGCCGACTGCTGAGCAGTCGGGCCGGATCTTCCCGGCGATCTTCTTTGCTGACAACTTATGTGTGTCTTCTTTCGCTCTTTAGGAGCAAACGCCGTTCTTCAAGAGCAGCTGGGAGAGGCCAATACCGCCCGGTGTGCCAAGGAGGTGGAGTGTAGCAAGCTTGCCGCGGAGCGTGACCTGCTGGCGGCACAGCTGGCCGAGCAGAAGGAGCTACTCAAGAAGGCGCAGGACGAGGCCGAGAAGAAGGAGGCCGCTCTCCTAGCCGAGTTCGAGAGCGAGCGCTCCTCCTGGACTGACAGGGAGGCGATGCTGACCTCCGGCTTCCACGAGATCAAGGATATTGTTGATGGTAAGTTTCTTTCGTTTCTTCGGGCTTCCGACTATGTGTCAGGCCGACTTCTGATTTTTCGACTTGCTTCTTTTTTGTCTTGGCACACTTCTTCCCTGGTCACTCGCAGGCAGTCCCTCTGGCCATCGAGGCTGCTCGTGAGGCGCGAAGGGCAAGCGGTGAGGAGATCACCGCTAATGCCCCCCCGAACCATCGATGAGCAGCTTCTGAGCATTGAAGCCCGTCTTCGTTCGGCCCACCAGCGGATGCACCGGCTTCAGTGTGCCGGCACCTAGGCGGTTGCTGCTTTGTGGCCGGACATGCCGGCTCTGTGCACCGCCAGTCGGACCGCCGACTGGCTGGAAGTCGCCGCCAGCCGTCTTGAAGCTTGGAAGGGTTCCTCGGCCCGGGCCGGAGCGCGCCGGGCCTTGGAGTTCGTCAAGGTGTCGTATCCGGGGCTGGACCTGGACCGTCTGGCCGCGTTCCAGTCAGAAGCCCAGGCCGAGCTGGAGGCCGTGGAGGGCGCCCTTATCGAGCATGCAGTGGCCATTGCCGAGTACACGGACACCAGTGTCTTCGTGCCCGAGCGGGCTGAAGGCGGCGAGGAAGTGCCGCCAGAGTGGTTCGGGATGAACCCGGAGTATGGCGAGGACTCGGAGGAGGTGATCGACTCCAGCACCGAGGAGGAGGACGAGGTGGAGGACGAAGGCGAGGCGGAGGTGCTAGAAGACGGAGCAGGCGGCCAGCCTCAGCTCGATCGCGCCTCCAGCAACGAGCCACGTCGAGAGAAGGCGACTGCCGTCGGAGGCGATCAAACCGAGACCGCCCAGCCGACTGCCCCGGCGCCTGACACCGCCATCTCCTCCGATCCTCCGATCCCAGATGCCGCCTCCTAGGCTGCCTTTTCCGCCTCTGCTTGTCTGTCTTAGTATTCTTTGGAAACTTTGTTAGATTCAAACAATTCCACCCGCGGGGTGTATATTGAACTTCTATTCGAAGGTTCGGCCAAGGGCCTATGTAAATATTTATCCGATTTCCATCTTTCCTTGCTTACTGCTCTTTAGGCTTTTCCCTTTGCTGCCTTCCTTTAGTCGCTGCCTTGCCAGTCGGATAGCCGCTCTGCGGACTGTCGCTGGGTCAAGTGCTTGGCTACTTCGGGAAGGCAAGTACTTGGCCGTTTAGAGTTTCTTTAGCAAGTCGGATAGAAAGCGACAGGCCGACTACCCAAGAGTCGGCCGTCCTTGATAGAGGTTAATAAAGACGGCGAGCCGACTACTCATGAGTCGGCTTTCTGCTTCAGAAATGCTGGAGGCCGTCTTACGCTATGTTCGTGCTTTAGGTCCTTAGCCATTTTTCGTGTGGGCGCCCGTTCTTCCTCACTCCTGCCTGCCTCACAGTCGCTCTGCGAGCTGCGGCTTTGCCAGGAGGCGGATTGGGCACCGCGCACTACTTGTCTGACTGCGGGAAGCTCCTCATAGCGCAAGGCGGCGAGTCCCCGGGCCGACTAGTCTGGCCCGGTGCCAAGCGGCTTGTAATGAAAGTAATGTACTTGAAGGCATAATTCTTATCACACAGATAAAAAAAGGGCAGTCCCTGAGCTCGTCTCGGGGGACCCAAAGTCATAGTACTTTAATACAAAGGGGTAGTGTGATACATACTGCATCAACTGTAAAATCTTCGAAGAAGATTTGCATTCCACGGGCGCTCTGTCTCTTTGCCGGAGTCGTCCCTTTTGCATGCTCGGGGCTTCTGAGCGTCGATCAGATAGTAGGCGTCGTTCCCTAGCACCTTGCTGATGATAAAGGGGCCTTCCCAAGGTGCCGACAGCTTGTGCTGGCCGGCTGTTCGCTGGATCAGCCGGAGCACAAGGTCGCCCTCTTGGAAAGATCTTGGCCTGACCTTCCTGTTGTAGTATCGACGCAGACTCTGCTGGTAGATGCTGGACCGGCTGAGTGCCAACAGCCGGCCCTCTTCCAGCAGATCGACACCGTCTTGACGTGCTTCTTCTGCTTCTTCCTCGGTGTACATGGTGACTCGCGAGGAGTCGAACTCTATGTCCGTTGGGATGATGGCTTCGGCACCATAGACGAGGAAGAAGGGTGTGAAGCCGGTTGACTTGTTTGGAGTCGTGCACAGACTCCAGAGGACGGCTGGCAGCTCCTCAAGCCAACAGCCGGCAGATCGCTCCAGCGGTACGACGAGTCGAGGCTTGATGCCGGATAAGATGAGGCCGTTCGCTCGCTCCACCTGGCCGTTTGACTGTGGATGGGCAACGGATGCTAAGTCCAGTCGGATGCCCTGTGTCGTGCAGAAACGGGCCAAGGCGCCTTTGGCAAAATTCGTGCCATTGTCGGTGATGATGCTGTGTGGGATGCCGTACCGAGTTGTGATGTCAGCGATGAAGGTCACTGCAGTCGGACCATTCAACTTCTTGATGGGTTTCACCTCCACCCACTTGGTGAACTTGTCCACTGCGACAAGTAGGTGAGTCAAGCCACCTCGTGCCGTCTTGAATGGTCCCACCATGTCCAGGCCCCAGACTGCAAAGGGCCAGGCGATGGGGATAGTCTTGAGTGCGGAAGCTGGCTGAAGTGGCTTGGAACGGAAAATCTGGCACCCCTTGCACTTTTGGACTAACTCTTTGGCCTCTTCCAGGGCGGTTGGCCAGAAGAAACCGTGCCGGAAGGCTTTGGTGATGAGTGCCCTGGAGGCCGCGTGGTGACCGTACTTGCCCTCATGGATGTCTCTGAGGATTGCTTGGCCTTGTTCTGCCTCGACGAAGCGTTGGAAGACGCCGGTAACGCTGCGCCTGACCAGCTCTCTGTCGACTATGGTGTAGGCTGCTTCTCGGCGTTGCACTTGTCGAGCCAAGATTTCATCGGTTGGCAGCTCTCTGTTTACTAAGACCTAAGGATGGGCTGGGCCCATGAAGGTGCTGCTATTTCTTCAACTGCCACTAGTGCGACTTGGACAAGGGCGGCCAAGCTGGGAGGCAGCAGGTTGGAGTCCGCAGCCGCTTGCTGATTTGACAAAGTCCCGGGGCCGACTGGAGCAGTCCCCGGGCCGAGCTCTGGAGTCTTCGATCTTGCCACTGCAGTCCCCGGGCCGGGTTCTGAAGTCCCCAGGCCGGCTTCGACTGTGTGTTTCTTGGAGTCGGATCCGTCTTCCTCAGGCGGAGCCGGCACAAAGATTGAATCTAATTCTGGTGACGGCTTGATAGAAGGCTTGAGGAGGCGCCGGAGGGCGACACCAGATGGTATTGCCTGGCGGGTGGAGCCGATTCGTGCCAAGGCGTCTGCTTGGTCGTTGTCGTTCCTTGGCACGTGGAGGAACTCGCACCCCTCGAAGTATCCGCTGAGTTGCTGGACGAGGAAACGGTAGCTCGCCATATTTGCATCCTTGGCGTCCCAATCGCCAGATGATTGCTGGACCACCCAGTAAGAGTCGCCATAACACAGGATCCGGTGAATGCTGAGTTCTTTGGCAAGCCGGAGCCCGTGGATGAGTGCCTCGTACTCAGCCATGTTGTTGGAGGCGGCGAAGTGGATCTGCAGCGCATATCTGAGCTTGTCACCCTCGGGGGAAGTGAGGACGACCCCGGCTCCCAAGCCGGTGCGCATCTTGGAGCCGTCGAAGTGCATCCGCCAATGGGTGGAGTCGGGCGCTGGCTACAGATACTAGGTCTCAGCCAAGTCGACGAGGAAGTCGGCCAGTGCTTGTGACTTGATGGCGGTGCGGGGCTCATAGTAGATGGTGTAGGGGGCCAGGTCGATGGCCCATTTGGCCACTCGGCCAGAAGCATCTCGGCTTTCGATGATCTCGGCCAGTGGAGCTGTGCAGACCACAGTGATTGGATGCTCCTGGAAGTAAGGCTTCAATTTCTTGGCAGCAAAATGCACGCCGAAGCACATCTTCTGGTAATGGGGGTAGTTCTTCTTGGAGGCCGACAGTACCTCGCTCAAGTAATATACCGGTCTCTGGACAGGCAGCGCCTTGCCTTCCTCCTTGCGCTTGACTACAATGACTGTGCTGACTACTTGGCTGGTGGCGGAAATGTATAGGAGCATGGGCTCTTTGGGAGTCAGAGCCGCCAGCACAAGGGGAGTAGTCAACATCTTCTTTAGCTGGAGAAAAGCCTCGTCCGCCTTGGGAGTCCACTCAAAGAAGGTCGTCTTCTTCATGAGCTGATACAAGGGGAGAGCCTTCTCGCCCAGCCGACTGATGAATCGGCTGATGGATGCCAAACAGCCGATGAACTTCTCCACATCTAACAGTCGTCTGGGTGCTTCCATCCTCTTGATGGCCTTGATCTTCACAGGATTGCACTCTATGCCGCGTTCGCAGACCAGGAAACTGAGGAGCTGGCCGGCTAGTACTCCAAAAATGCACTTTTCTGGGTTGAGCTTGATCTGTAATCGGCGCAGATTCTCAAATGTTTCCTTGAGGTCCTCCAGCAAGGTTCCACGCTTCTCCGTCTTCACCACTACATCATCCACATAGACGTGGGCATTTCTGCCGAGTTGCTTCAGGAGGCACTTCTGCATGCAACACTAAAAGGTGGCGCCGGTGTTTCTCAAGCCGAACGTCATGGTCAGGTAGCAGAAGGCTCCAAACAGCGTGATGAAGGCGGTCTTCAATCTGTCAGCCGGGTTCAGCTTGATCTGGTGATATCCTGAAAATGCGTCTAGGAAACTCAACAGCTCGCATCCGGCTGTGGAGTCTATCACCTGATCGATTCTCGGCAGAGCAAATGGGTCCTTGGGGCAAGCTTTGTTGAGGCTCGTGTAATCAATGCACATCCGCCACTGCTTGTTCTTCTTCAACACTAGTACTGGGTTTGCCAGCCACTCTGGAAAAAACACTTCCATGATGAAGCCGGCTGCCAGGAGCCGGGCTACTTCTTCTCCAACAACTCTTCTTTTTTCTTCTGACAGGCGGCGCAAGGGCTGCCTGACGGGCTTCATATCAGATCGGACGTGTAATTTGTGCTCGGAGAATTCCCTCGGGACTATAGGCATGTCCTTGGGGGACCATGCAAAGATGTCGCAATTCTCAAGGAGGAAATCGACGAGCTCGCCTTCCTATTTGCTGTCAAGGCCTGTGCCCATGACAGCGTATCTCTCCGGGTGCTCCGGGTCCAACGATATCTTCTTTGTTTCTTTGGCTGGCTTGAATGATCCTTCTGCTTCCGACTCCTTGGGGTCAGGCGATAACTCGGGCTGCTTGCCGGCCATCGCCACGACCCGATCAAGAAGCCGTTTCTCAGCCGCGATCACCAAGGACTCAGCCAGCCGACTGCTTTCGGCCGTGCAAGCGGACGACTTCCTGTAGTCGCCGGACACGGTTAGGATTCCCTTGGAACTCGGCATCTTCATCTTGAGGTAGGCGTAGTGGGGGACCGCCATGAACTTGGCCAAGGCGGGTCGGCCAAGCAATGCATGATATGGGCTTTCAAGGTCCACCACCTCAAACCAAATTGGCTCTCGGCGGAAATGATCCTTGTCTCCGAAGAGGACATCTATCAGGATCTTGCCGATTGGTGAGCAGGAAAGGCCAGGGACGATTCCGTGGAACACAGTTCGGCTACTCTGAAGCTGTCTTCGCTTGATTCCTAATTTCTCCATTGTATCCTTGTACAGGATGTTGATACTGCTGCGTCCGTCTATTAGTACTCACGAGAAGCGAGCGGCCCGCCTATCAGTGGCGAGTGTGGCGCCTAAGACCAAGGCGTAGGAGCCTGGACTCGGCATCACCTCTGGGTGATCAGCTCTGCTCCAACTGATAGGCTTTTCGGACCAATGCATGAACTCTGGAGTACTTGTTGCAACCGCATTCACTTCTTGCTGCTGCTGGCGCCTGCTGCGTTGGTCATCCGCTACACTGGTGAACACCACATAGGCTCCGTGCTCATCCGGGAACTCGTCTTGTATCGCACCGATTGGCCTGACGGCCGGCTACTGGGGCAGCTGTGGAGGAGGCGGCCCAGCAGGAGGGGGAGGGAGCAGGCCGTCCCCCTTGGCGATTCTGGTCAGCAAGTGGCATTTCCTGGTGGAGTGGTTTGACGGCTTCGCGCCGCTGTGGAACTTGCAGGGACCGTCTAGAGTCTGCTCGTAGGAGAAAGCCGGCAGCCAGTTGGACTTGCCGCCCTTCTGTCGCTTCGCCGGAGGCGGTCCCTCCAACTGCTGGTCTTCTGCTGTTGCCACTTGCCGACTGTTGGAAGTCGGCTGCGGGGCTTTGCGCTTCTGGTCATTCTGCTGTTGCCGCCGATTGGTGTCTCTAGCCGGAGTTCTTGGAGCCTGCGGGGCGACTTTGCCAGTTGTGCTGACCCGAATCTCCGCCTTCATGGAGGAGTCGGCCGTGGCGTACTTGTCCGCTGTGATCAGCAGCTCATCGAGGGTCTCCGGCTCGTCGCAGAGGAGCTTGTGCTTGAGGAGGGTGCCTTCTCTGCACCCGGCAGTAAAGTACTCGATGGCCTGCACCTCGTGCACGCCCTTGCAGGAGTTCCGGAGTTCACCCCAGCGCGTGAGGTAGTCGCGAGTAGACTCGTCAGGGACTTGCACGCACAAGGAGAGTTGGCGTGGCTTGGGAGGTCGCTTGTACGTGCTGGTGAAGTTGCGGACGAAAGCCTCGGTGAAGTCGACCCAGCTGTTGATGCTGCGAGGCTTCAGACTGTTCAACCACGTCCGGGCCGAGCCCTGGAGCATGAGCGGGACGTATCTTACGGCAACATGCTGGTTGCCGTTTGCTATGTTGACGGCTGTGGAGTAGTCGATCAGCCAATCTTCCAGCTTCACGGTGCCGGTATATTTGGGCGTGTCTCGCGGGAGCGTGAACCCTTTGGGGAAGGGCTCCTCTCAGATGCGGGGTCCAAAGCAGGGGGGACCCAACTCGTCTTCTTCTTCCAGCGCCAGGGATCGGTGGAGTCGGTCGATCCGGTGGCGGGCGTCGTTCTCTCCGACTCCCTCTCGGCGGCCAAGGCGGTCGCCGAGAGTCGGATGTTCCACGGGCGGCGGGGAGACTCGCCTTTCTCTGCGAGGAGGGGGAGGCAGGTAGTCGTCCCGCCGTTCCACCACTTTGGGGCGGCCGTCTTGGTCGCGCTCGATGGTGATGTGAGTCCGACTGTGGCTGACAGCCGGCTCCTTGTCCTTCTTCCAACGGGCCCCGCCAGTCGGCATCCGAGACATCGCACCTTGGTCTCGGCGAGGCGGTGGGTCGTCATTTTGGCGCTACGGCGCCTCGGTGCGGCAGCCGGTATCATTCTGCGCGGCAGCCGCGTCGAGGAGCTGCTGAACTGCCTCCATCATTACGCGGCGCTCTTCGCCTTCGAAGTTGTCGAGCTCGTCTGCCGCCGCCTGGGCGGCACGGATATTCTCTGCGGGCGTGGCATACACAGGGCGATCAGCCCCGAAAAGGTTGGCGATTGCCGCGCCGCGCTGCCGGACCTTGCCTAGGCGGCTAGGCCCGGTCGGAGCCGGCGAGCCGCCTACGGCGCGATCCATCTCGCGTTGGTAAGCTTCTGACAAGCGCCACATGCTTGCCAGCTTCTTCGCGCCCTCGACGAGTTGAAGGCGGAGCGCCTCCAGCGTCTCGGCATCGGCGTCTTCCGGAATAGATGCAGCAAGGCCTCGCAGGGCCACGTCAAGCGGGTCGTGCGCTCCTTCGCCGGAGCGCTCGCCGTGGTCGAGGACGAGGACCTTAGTGACGGTGCTTCCGCCGCTCCCCGCGTAAGGGAGCGGCTCGTCGTAGACCACCACGTTGGTGGGGAACGCGTCGAGCGACGCGGTGTCGGAGTCAACCAGCACTGGGTCGGTGGATCCTATGGACTCCAGGTCAGCGGCAGGCTCGCCGGCGACGTGGAGTTGGTCGAGGAGGCCCGCGAGGAGGCTCTCGGGTCACTCGTGTCTGCATCGGACGCAGGCTCATCGGAGAGGCGAACCTCACCGATAAGATCGGCGAGGCAGCTGGCCGCACAGGCGATCTCAGCGCCGTGCAGCGCGTCGGCACAGACGCCATCCAGCGTGCCGGGCTGGCTGTGCTCGCCGGGGAGGAACAAGGTTCCCGTCCAGAGCAGATCTCCGGACGACGGTGCACCTCGCCCCACGGTGGGCGCCAAATGTCGGGGGTTGGATACGACATATGCCAAAGGATGGCTTATCATGGTGGGAGCGAGTAGAACGTCGCCGGTGCCTGGAAGCGAGATGAGGCGAAGACATGCACGCCGGCGGAACTTACCCAGCTTCAGGGCTCTCCTAGGAGATAACACCACTACTGCTGCTCTGCGGGGTCTCCGCATGATCACTAAGGCAAAGTGACTACAATGGTGCTCCTGGAGCTGTTTCGGGAGGCAGGAGAGGGCAAGGCTAGCTCTCTCCTCCCTGTGCTATCTGGTCTATCTCTATCTAGGTCCGAACCCTTTGCATGGGTGCCCCGGGGGGTTTATATAGGCCTACCCCCTAGGGGTACAATAGTAATCCGGCTGGGCGCGGGTCCCAGCCGTCTGTCTCTCAGGCCGCCGTCCTCCCCGCCGGCTTCTGGGGTCCGCCGACTGGCGGGTCCGGCGGACAGGCTTGATACTGTAGTGGCACTCCTGATGACGCAGGCTTGGTCATGGGGTCGTGGCAACAGTGCCGCCGTCTATCGGGCGATCACTGTCGCCATTCCCCATCCTATCTGGTTAATGGCTCGTGGGGCCCTGGGGAGGAGTCGGCCGACTCCAGGGAGGCCGACTCCCACAGGTCCGTCTTCGGGGCGCTCAGGCCGCCTTCGGCCCTCCCACTGACAGGCGGCCCCGTCGCCTTCGGGTCGTATAGGCTGGCGTCGTGGGCACAGTGTGTTGCGCACTGTGGCTGAGGTCAGGGCAGGCATGGCAACAGTGCCGCGCCTCGCCGAAGATCTTCCAGCGATACGGCTCACTGTAGCCATGCCGGCCCTTCGTAAGCAGGGGGGAACGGCCACGCTGTGACCGTACCCCACATCGTACTTTGAGATGAGGGAGGGGTCATGGGCCAACTCTCCATAGTCGGCCTCTCTAGAGGTCGCCAGCTTGGAGTCGGCTTATTTCGGAGTCGCCGTCTGGGACCCGGCTTGTCTTGGAGTCGTCTTCTGGGACTCGGCATATTTTGGAGTCGCTCTTGGGACTCGGCCTGAGGGGCGCGGCCTGACCCGATGACTTGAAAGGTCCTGGGACTCGGGTTAGCCTACTCATGGCCCATTACTCCGACAATGTGGATCAATTGTGTCGAATAATAACATAGACATGCTCAAATTCGATAGAATCTATATGTCTGATGGATCAATGACCGCTCCTTACGCGAATTGCAAATATCATGATCCCATCCTAATATTTGGATACAATTTATATCTTTAATCAATGTGTAGAGCAGTCTTTTACGTGTAGTTTCACTCTCCATCGGTGGTCTCTCACACATGCTCACACACTCTCTCCCGAGGTGTCTTTCTCACACACATTCTCTAGATATAACCCTCCCTCCCTCTCGTAACCATTTACAACTGTTTTCACTAACCTTTATCACAAGAACTCTTCCTCTCGCAAACATACGCACGCACAATCCTCATCGACCCTTTCTATATACATGGACCTGCCTACGTGTCTCATGTACGCACATTATCTTTACGCTTGTCTCTCACACATTATCTCACACCTCTCTTCCTAATCGACGAGTATGATTCTAGCAGAGCATTCTGTAGGATGCCCCTTAAAGTTAGGTTGGATGAATAGTAATATCAGAGATAAAGGGGTTACCTTAGTCCGAGAACCTAGGGTTACAAATCCTATCCGGCTTTGTTAGTGGACACAGAGTCCTTCACAATTCTGCTATCTTTGTCTTGTACGACTAGTCATCCATGGGTCTTCCTAAATGTGTCATGGGCCGACCAATGTGGAGCAGGACGGAACCGAACAAAGGGCCTCACCCCGACCCACCGGACCTCACGCGGTGACACACCCTCTGCCCCCACGTCTCATTATCTTCTCACACCCACACATACCAACACAAACACCACACACACAGAAAATTTCTCCTGGTGCCTCTATTCCCTCCGCCTTGCATATACACACTCAAGGGAATGGAATCTCTTGTCGTGACGTCATATTCGTCTCTCTCTCTCTAGACCACCCTCATTTCTCGTGCTATCTCCCCCACACCCCCCATCGTCCCCTCTATCCATGCCTCTCTCGAATACGTAATACACACACATACCTCTCTAGGCCCCGCCAAATGTATCAACTACACATTCACACATGTTACATCACGTACCCCATTGATCTAAAAAGCCCTCTCTTCACGTTTATTTCGCATACAACATTCCTTTTGAATAAAGTGTGGCCAAAAAATTATTTTAGAGTTTCTACATATATACAACATTACAAAGTTATATGGAGGAGTACGAACGCTAATTTGCATTGCATTGTGCCCACAATGATATTTATTCCGCACTGTGAATTTGTATATTTTTATACTATATACAAAGTTAGTCATAATAAAGAGAAACGAAGAGCATATCTCTCTCCATCGCATACCCCCCCCCCTATACGCCCCTTTCACGTATGCACGCAAAACTATCTCCAGGTCCTCTAAAAGTAAGCCCCCAGAAAAATCACGCGTGTTTCATCTTTCTCTCGCGATATATGCAATGACGATCATTGTATTTGAAGTGAAAGCACGATACATACATTGGACTTCATAATCCACTCATTACGGTCACCGTTTACATTTAATGGTTATTATACAGTCACGGGCTCACTGTACAACTTTGTATTTGCTCATGACATGATTAGTTGACCAGTTGAACGCTCCACGTGGCACCTCTAGTGTTGCATCACGTTATCTCACTAACATCATGCCCACCTGTCGACTTGTATCTACTCTACATCTACACTATTATAAAATACATAAAATACACTCTTATAAAAAACAAAGTTGGTGATGATGGTGTGCCTGCCATCCTGCAATATAGGCCGTCCAATTTATATCTGACGGATAGGAAAGAAACTATGGCAGTTTTGGAAAAAGGTACCCACACACCTCTCCACATTTGCAAATAAGGACTTCCCTCGTTCATCCTTTTCTCTCACAAGATAAACAAGTCATACAAATGTATCTTGATGTTACGTGCAACGCACAAGCATCTTGCTAGTAAGAATGAAAAAAACGACAAAAAAAATATTTTGACGGTGGTGCGAAGTCATGACCGCGGGCCCATCGGACAAGGTGGCCTTGTATTGGTATGCTGAGTCATCTGTTTTAACACACATGAGCTGGTGTGGTGATTATACACACACGCACGCATGCACACGAACTCCATCCACGCAACACTCACACAAACACATGCACCCACGCGCGCACGCAACACTCACACATACACAAGCAGCCACGCACGCACGCAACACTCACACGCACACACGCACGCATGCATGCACACACCAGTACACCACACGACCAACACACACTCTCACGCTCAAGTGCTCAACATACACGTGCATGCGCACACATCAGGCCCTGACAGACACATACACAACCAGGTGATTCCCGCGCACGGGTTGGAGCCTTGTCGCGCCTGTGTAAATTTGTGTTTATCTGACCTTTTCCCTATGCAAACTTATAGGTGGGACCCATAAGGAACGTGGTAAATTTAACTAGTCAACATGGCACCACGCAAACTATTTGGCCGGTCAACAGAGTGCAATCCGATGCTGAACTGTGAGCAAGTGACCGGATAATCACCGCAAAACGTATATAGTGACTGTAATCAGCTTATTCTGAAGTTCGGTAACCGTACTACGTTTTACTCTCTGTAGGCCCTCCAAAACTACATCTCTACACGTTCTCGCATGTCACATCTAACAACTATGCAATACAACACTACTACTACACTCTAACACAATAAATCATATGTGTTTTTAGTTTTACTAGATATCATATTGTTACTTATAATTATTCAGTTTGCATACATTAAAATTGCCTTTGAAATGTATGTCCAGTATCATCTACCGCGCGGGAAAAATCCCGCCCTTTCCTGTTTAATCGGGTTTGTATCGATGGCTCGTGTGAAACAGCAAAACTATAGTACTATACAATACAAGTGACAGTTCACTGGGCCGTTGTGTCGTCTACTCCTTCGTCGTAAGAGTGGAGCGCTCGCTTTCATAAATCTTCTAGTCCCTTTCACCGACATGTGGGACATCAAGCTACCGGGTCCACGTGCCATACCGGAATACAGTGCAGAACAGCCGGGGTGAAGCACCGCAGTCATGGCGCCGGCGTAGTAATGAGCAATGAGGCGTCAAGTCATAAAGCTGCACCTTTCCCATATTTAAGTTGGAGGGACGAAGTAATAATGCTAAAAAAAGAAGTTGGAGGGACGAAGCAACCATCATTTCACTCGTTGCTGAATCCGCTTCTCCCTCATCTTCTTCAACTTAACCACGTGTTGCTTGTGCCGTTGTTCTGCCTCATGTGGGACACGGATCAGCTTGGTTTCTTCTCCGTCATCTTCTTCAACTTAACCACGTGTTGCTTCTGCCATTGTTCTGCCTCATGTGGGACGTGGATCATTTTGGTAAAGCACCGACATGTGGGACTGCATGTTAGCAAACCGCCAGGACAACGTCCTCCGAAAATAAGAAACCTCCCCTGCCATCCGCACGGCAAAATCACCTCCTTTTTACTAATCTTTGATTCTATAATTTTTTAGATCAATATAATTGAGATTTGTATAGATAGCACACAGGAGAAAAACCAAGTGGTACGGTTAAGGGCATCCACAATGTGTAGCCAAATGTGAAAATAGTTTTTGGCATCGTGGGAACCATTGTGGATGGCGTTGCCAAAGCCAAAAAGATGGAACTGAAGCTCCCTGATTGATTGATTGAAGGAATAGAAAAATGCAACGTCTCTCCTCTTTCTCCCATGCTTGGACGCATGTAGGAGTAGTACAGTATAGAGCACAGAGTCTACTCCCCTGTCCCTTCTATCACAAATCACAAAGCAGTGAGGCGTCAAATCACAAAGCACGGACGAAGCAACTATCATTTCACTCTTCGCTGACTCCGCTTCTCCATCGTCTTCTTCGAGGAACCATCTCACCACACTAGTACTCCTAGTAGTAGTACTAATAAAGGAATTCCTGGATGCAAATAAGGCGGTTGTCTCGGCTTGCAGGCGGCACTTGCAAACGACTTACCGTGGTCTCCCTCAATGGTGTTCTCCGTTGAACGCACTTCGCCAAACCACAAAAAAAAGTTTTCGACGTCAGCGCAATGGGCAAGGAATTCAAATATAGTTACTACCTCCATTTTTTTGTACACTAGGCCAGTATATCAAAATTACAATTTGCAAAGGGCCACTAACACTAATCGAGGCAAAATTGATGGGGTTAGCAACCAAGGACATTAATATCCCCTGCATGCATGCGGAAGTGAGAAGGTTTGTTTGCATGGTGCTGCATTAATCAAGCGATAAGGAGTGAGATGGTTAGCTCTTTGGTCTTTCGAGAAAAAAATACGCATTAATTGACACATCAAACGAGGATTTGTATCGAAGGAAAACCCCGCCTTTCTTTTTTAACACAAGTACTCCTAGTACGTACTACCTCCGTCCTGGTTTATAGGTCCCTTTTATAGTTTGCGCCAAATTTTGACTAAAGATTTAACTAACAAAATGTTAATGCATGTCAAGAAAAATTATCTCATTGGATCCGTATTTGAACATAGTTTTAAAAAATATAATGTTTGGTGACATGCGTGAACATTTTCTTAGTTTAATCTATGGTCAAAATTTGGCACGAAATACAATGGGGACCAATAAACCCGGACAGAGGTAGTACGTACTTATCCTGTTTGGGTCTAGTCCTTGCATTGCCAAACTTCGCCACACATTTTTGCCAAGCTTGCATAAAGTTTTCAAAATGAGAAGGAGGTACACTTGCGCACGGCTGTCGCGGTCGCACCGCACCCTCACACGGTCGCTCCTGCACGCCGCGGTCGCACCGCACCCTCACACTTCGCTCCTGCACGCCGCAAACCCAACCAAGGGAGCACACCCTCACTGACACGTGCTGTCGCATGTGAAAAAACCAAACTCAGCCATCCTATCGCTGACACATAATTTTCGTTCATAGAGTATGTTTATCCAACCGGAGTATCCGTACGGCCCGTGCAGTGGTCTGTTGGGGAAGAAGAAGAGGTGAGGAAGAAGGAAAGAAGGGTTAGGAGACGTAGGATATTCATCCAACCACCTGAAATGGTAGATTCAGGCGACTTGCATAACAAATAGTATGTTTTTACACAGCAAAAGATCCATAATAATAAAAACAACAGCATAAAGAAAAACTATCATTGCTCGCGGAAAGAGACGGCCTCGTTGTCTTTGGCTGCTGGCGCGAACCAGCCGTCGCTACCGACGTGTGTCTCCGCACTATGGTTGTCCTCAACCTCCAGCTACTCGTTCAAGTGGAGCGTGCGAGCGCTCTGCACGGACGAGAGCACAACCCGGTTCAAGTCGAGGACGTCCGGTTCCGCCTGCGGGAGGGCCTCGATGGCAGCGGCATCCGTGCGCTCCGCGTCGAGTCGATCCTCCGCCGCCCGGTTCAAGTCTAGGACTTCCGGTTTCACCTGCAGGAGGGCGTCGATGAGAGCGGCATCCGCGCGCTCTGCGTCAAGTCGAGCCTCTGCCGCCCGGTTCAAGTCCAGGACTTCTGGTTCCGCCTGCAGGAGGGCATCGATGAGAGCGGCATCCGCGCCCTCTGCGTCGAGTCGAGTCTCTGCCGCCCGGTTCATGTCCAGGACGTCCGGTTCCGCCTACAGGAGGGCCTCGATGGCAGCGGCCTCCGCGCGCTTCGCCTCAATTTGAGCCTCCGCCACCCGGTTCACATCCACGACATCCGGTTCCGCCTGCAGGAGAGCCTCGATGGCAGCAGCATGCGCGCGCTCCGCGTCGAGTTGAGCCTCTGCCTCCCGGTCCTCCTTTAGTATCGCCATGTTGAACCGCTGGTCCGCCTGCACCATGGGGGACTCGGACGCCGGCACGAAGTCAACGTCCATCGTCTCATACCCATCGGGGGCCTTCTGCGCCGTGACCTCCGCAGTGAACATTGGATCACCTTCCTCCTCCTTGTAGCTTGGCTCCAGAGAACTCGGGGATTGGCCCGCCGCAAAGCGAGCTTGGGAACGGAGGTCTGTGGCGCCGACCGCCGCCGTGATTTCTGCGCGGCGCTCCGCCGTCAGGATCTTGTAGTAAGTGATCTTGCGGTGCACCATGGCTTTCCGGCGAACTAGGGGACACTTGATGCGGGCTAGGGGATCGAAAGGTGGGGGAATGTGCTGGAGATTTGGTGTGGTTTTAGGGCAGTGGCTGGCGTAGGCCGAGCAACGAAGGTTCTGGTGTGAATAGTGGTTCCGGTGACGACCGGTCAATCGGTTTTGACTGTACATCACTCTTGTCGCGTTCGCGTTGCAGCCCAGCACGCTGGACCCTCCACGTCGCTCACCGAATGGAACGCGCTTCATCTTGTGTTTTCGCTCGCTTGTGGGACCGCAGTTGAGAGCAAACCGATGTCCCTCCCCCTCCCCCGCCCGCGTCATTTATTATACCACTACTCCCTCCATTTTATGCGGAGTAAATAAAAACAGAGGGAGTATACTACGGATGAGGATCCCCTGACGTGGCCAAACCCATTGAGTAACTGACATGCGGGGCCTAGCAAGCATGGGGTCCGCCAGTAAGTGACCGAAAGGGAGGGTAAGGCAGGGATACCTACGTCAGAGGATCCACTTCCACTATACTACTTTGACCAAATGTTAGAGTAATAATATATGACATGCAACTTACACAAATGTTAGAGTAATAATATATGACATGCAACTTACACAAAGCATACATGGTATAATGCGTTTTTCGAGGCTAACTTTGACCAAATGTTAGAGTAATAATATATGACATGCAACTTACACAAAGCATATGGTCAATTTCGTATGTGAAAGGAGTTTCCAATGATATAATTTTCACATTATACATCTCATGTACTCCCTTCGTCTAGGTGTGTAAGTCATCTTACGAAAACCAAATAATCCCAAAACACGTAGGCGCGGTGCATTAACTTCTACCTCGTTTCTTGTTTCTTGACATATGAACCAATAAGAGATGAGGGTGTGCATGCTTTTAATGACCTGAGACTATCAAACATGACATGCAGTGTTTAGTTCATTGCATGCAATACTATTAATTAGCAAATAAACATTAATGTCTCTCGTTTTCCCCTCCTCCTTGGTCACGGTGCACAGCCTAAGATGACTTACTCACCTATGTGAAAATAGTACTATTAATCTTGTCAATAGTCAAATTGGAAACCATCTCGAATACAAATCTAGGAGTACGTACGAATCTAACAATATTGATTGGGAGTTGTTGACTGCTGATACCTTTTTTACCATAGTAGAGATACTTTGACTACACATAAAACTTATATGTAAGGTAGAAAGGATAGGAGGGAGTATATTGTACGTTCCAAAACGAAACGAACATTGAATACCCTTTATATATGATTTGTGGATGCTATGATCACCGGTTCAAAATTTTGAATCCGCCTTATGTATCACGTGCCCCCACTCGTTCCCTCTCGATTTCATCTCGGGGTCCGGAGATCTATTGAAAGAGTACTAGGGTGGGTACATGCGAATGATACTCGGCGGAATGTTCAAATGAGGCATGCGTGAGGATGGACTCGACTGGAGGGCGACATGATCGATGAAGAAGAGGGTTGGAGAGGAATGAGAAATAAGCAAATGCCACATGATTACACTTGAACGGCTCAAATAAATAATAAATTGTCTCGCTTGGCCTACATAGTGAAAGGCCTAATGCGCAATGCGGAGCACTGATGCTCGAATATGGCCAGGAAAACAGGGAAACCGACATGTGGGGCACACCTGTCGGGACGACGTAGCGTAGACTAGTCCAATGGAGGAGCTGGCCCAGGACCTCCTCGCCACCGACAACCGTTCATGTGGGTCTTTGGGGCCAACAACGGGGCGCAGCTCTAGCACCGCCTCTGGACATGGCGACCGCGGTGAGCGACACGCTCATATCATCGATAGACACGGTCGGTTTCAGTGTGCCGAGGGTGGCGTTTGTGCTGTGGCACGACCAACGGTATGTTTTGTTTGTGCCCAAGGTTGCCCCACCAAAGCATTGGGTAGCCAAAATTTTGGTTGAGGTATTGGTTGCCCATGATTCGCCCGACATTGGCAAGAAAAATGAACTAGAGTTGGCTAGAGTTCATTGGCGTGCCAAAGAAATGGCAACCATCCAAACAAAGACCAATCTTTGGGTCATGACCAAAATTTTGGTAAGGTGCACTTTGGCCACAATCCAAACACACCCCAACACCCGGCTCGTCAAGGATGCACGGGCGCCGCAACGCGTCCGCGGAGTGGTGTAGCGAGGCCAACTACATCCTCTGGACCTGAGACCATGACGGGTCGTCTTCATTTTTCAATGACATGCGAGGCCAACTGCATCCCCTCGCGCCGTCGCGCGGTGCGTTCCCAGCCGGCGCCAGCTGCCCACATTCATGCCGTCCGTTTGTATGTCGTCGTTAAGAGGCTCGGTGCCCGAGGAACCAACTCCGGCGACTTAATGACGCACCCGGACGCTTGGCCTCACCGGAATGTGCTACTTAAAGCGGCAACGCCCAGCTAACCTCCACACCATAGCACATCGTCCTCCTACCTGACACCACATCCGCCATAACCGCAAGTGCGAACGCTCTACGGGAGAGCTTGTCTTTGGGGATGAAGATCGAGGTTGCCACCCTCGCTCAAGTCACCTCTCGCGACGCAATAGCGGCGTAGCCGGACGCGGACGCGACCACACAAGCGGTGGCCACGCTGGCGGCCGAAGACAGGAGCACCGTCAGCCACGCGTCCTACTTGTCGCCGTCCAACGTCCGGCACCGCCGAGGTTGGGGACTCCTCCGAGGATGAGTAGGGCATGGGAGGCGGAAGGGCATGGTGTGCCAACTGGCCGGTCCGTATACCGTGTTCTACTCTTCCTCGTCGGAGACCGCACCTTCACTTCACGGGTCTTGAACGCCGCCCCCGTACATAGAGATCGCAGATGGAGGACGTCGGTCGGTGCCGTAGAATAGGTTTAGGGTCGGGTTTCTTTTATATTTCTGTCTTATAAAAGTTCGAAATGTAATGAAAATGTGCCGTGTTTGCATTAATCTCGGCCGGTGTATATGAACTTTCACAATAATATACATATTGTAGGAGTACTAGTGCACGTAAGATCAAGATCTTGTGGGAGAAAAGGATGAACGAGGGAAAGCCTTATCTGCAAATGTGGAGAGGAGTGCGGGTAAATTGTCATAGTTTCCTTCCTATCCGTTAGATATAGATCGGACGGCCTATATTGCAGGATAACAGGCACACCATCATCACCAACTCTGCTTTTTATTGAACCGAGACAAATCTAAAAAACACAACTAAGCCAACCTCCCAGCATATCGCGCGGGAAAAGACCCGGCCGCACCGTTTTAGTAGGGATTACCGGATTACTAGTAGTAGTATCGATGGATCGCGCAAAGCAACATTTTTTTGACGGGGCGAAGCACCTAGTTTAAAAGGAAAAAAGGCGGTACACTCACAACACTCCTGTCGCGGTCGTATTGCACCCCACACACGTTCGGTCCTACACACGGCTCATGCAAATGGAACGCGCTTCGGCTTGCCTCTTCACTGACACATGGGACTGCACTTGGAGAAACCGACCATGCGCCAAACTCCCCCCGCCCACCACGCGAAAATCCTCCCCCCCACACAAAAATTCCACCCAAATTTGATTCACCGCCCTTCGGCCAAATATTCCCCAACCCCCCCTGTCCCCCCTCCACTCCATTCGCTCTGCCAAAGCTGCCCTCCCCGCAGCGTCGATACGTCGGTGCCGCGGTTCATCGAGGGGACGCACGACGATCCTCTCGCTCCCAAAGTATGCTCTCGTAGACTGCCGTCCTCTAGCCGCGCCGCCACCTCTGGCTACATTCTTGTGGAGGCGCACGGCGGTCAGCGCCGCCACCGCTGGCGACGTTCGTGTGGAGACGCACGGCGGTCAGCTTCTCCCACGGTACGCGCATTCTAGACTGAGGCCCCGTTCATGTCGGTGTAGCGCTGAATGTTAGCTGATAGATGCTGTTAATCTCACTGTTTGCCGAAGTAGTTTACTGTCAATATGCTCTGCTTAAGAAGCTTCCTTGCCCTGTTCTCCACTCAATCTGCTTAGCTGAGATGGCATGCCAAGGCCGATTAGTTGCTAAAATATCCTGCCATATATTTATTGTGATGTAGATTGCCATGATCTAGTAGCTAATCTATTTGGTGAAATAGCTCTACACCGTTTTATACTCGATCTTTGTTGCTGCGATGGCCTTCTATAGTTTGATGGCTGTGTGATCGGGCTCATTGACTGCTGAAATAGCCTGCCATAATTTATCACTCAAATCTGTTTGCTGAATTAGCTTTACATATATTTCGTTACTTAGATCTGCTTGTCCAAATATCTTGCCATAGCTTTAGACATCGACCTAGGTATTTTTTTTTGGACTTCATAAAAAAGCATATATGTTTTTCCTATAATATCTAGTAGAAGAACTAATTTGTATGTCTAACAGATGGATAGGACTTGGATAACTTCTGCTCGAAGATTCTCTGCTGCATATGTCGAGCGGGTTGAAAACTTCATGAACTTTATCAGAGCTGAGTACGGTGGTCCGAAATCAGATGTGCTCTGCCCGTGTAGCAGTTGTATGAATTCAGTTACAAGACCCCAGTCAACTATGCAAAATCATCTACACTTGTATGGGATGTCGATCACATATACTAGGTGGGTTCATCATGGTGAAGCTGTGAACGTCAATGTTATTGACTACGTGGAAGCAGCAGATGACCATCTTGATCTGCCTGATGCTCAGGTGGAAGAGGAGGAGGAAGTGGTGGTGGCGGATGCAGTGAGTTTGACCAACATTGAAACAATGCTACGAAATGCTCGTGCATTCCGTGAACTTTCACCTGCAGAAGGAAAACAGTGGGCCCGCATGTTGGAACAATGCAATGTTGCTGTCGCCCCAGGAAATAAGCTGTCAGTATTCTCAGATATGGTCACCTTTCTTCAGGTGAAGACATCTGAGAGGATGACCAACAAATCATTCAATGCGATGTTGGCTGCTTTTCGCAAATCTTTCCCAAATGCATCTGAGCTGCCACACACCTACAATAAAATGAAGAATTTCCTTCATGCAGTTGGAATTGGATATGATATGATCCATGTTTGTAAGAATAATTGTGTTTTGTTCCGGAAGGATTATGCCAACTTAAGTGAATGCCTGAAATGCAAATCATCAAGATGGAAAGATGGCGATGTTGTGAAGAGGGTTCCTCATAATGTTCTAAGACATTTTCCAATTACACCAAGATTGCAGAGGTAGTTTCATGATGCTGAAACAAGAGAGGATGTACTGTGGCATTCTAGGAACCAGGAGTACAGAGATCAGAATGTAATGAGCCATCCATCTCATGGTAGTGAGTGGAAAAGCTTCAATGATAAACACAAAGAGTTTGTTGCTGACCCGAGAAACATTAGAGTTGGCTTAGCTTCAGATGGATTTAACCCATTTGGCCACCGGAGCGCCACATATAGCATGTGGCCAGTGCTTGTTATCCCTTACAACATGCCTCCAAATGTCTGCACCAAAGAATCAAACTACATGATGGCCTTGCTCATCCTAGGTCCAAAAAGTCTTGGAAAGGATTTTGATTTGTTCATGGAGCCTCTTGTGGAGGAACTTCAACAGCTATGGAAGGGTGTTCTCACTCGAGACCTATATAGCAGCCCACCAGCTGATTTCTTTCTGTGTGCTGTTGTAATTTGGTGCATCCATGATTATCCTGCTTTGGGCACTATGTTAGTGCGAACGACACATGGTTACAATGCACGTGTTCACTGTGACAGGAATCCACTATCATACGCAATACTTAGCAAGATATGTTACATTGGACACCGCCGTTTCCTTCCCAAGGACAAGCCGCATCCTAGAAAATACCGAAGACATGTGTTCAATGCAAAGCATGAAAACCGTGATGCGCCAAAGAGGCTCACCGCCGATGAGTTGCAAGTGGAATTAGAGAAGGTCAGGCATATTACACCAGGAAACCATCCTGGTAATGGTAGCGGGAAAAGGAAGCGTGGCATAGTAGAAGAGAGATTATTGTTTACCCGCAGGTCCACTTTGTGGGACTTGGAGTGTTGGAAAGATTTGGATCTGCGGCATAATCTTGATGTGATGCACATCGAGAAAAATATATGTGACAGCATTATCGGCACACTTCTTAACATTGAAGGCAAGACGAAAGATACCTTAAAATCTAGGATTGATTTGAAAAACCTGGGTATCAGAAAGGATTTGCAGGTGCAAGATGAAGGTAAACCATGGGATATGGCACCAGCTGTGTACGTCTTGGACAAGGTAAAAAGAAAAGAATTCTGCGAGGTCCTTTCACGTGTGAGATTCCCACATGGATTTGCTTCCAACCCTGAAAGGAGAGTCAGTGCAGATGGAAACAAGGTACAAGGGTTGAAAAATCATGACTGCCACGTCCTACTTCAAAGGGTTTTACCTATTATCCTTAGAGGATTGGGCCGCCCTGACCTATACAGAGCAGTTGCAGAGTTGGGACAATTCTTCAGGGAACTCTGCAGTAGAAATATCAGGATAGATGCTTTGGAGCGTCTTAGAGACAAGATACCAACTATCCTATGCGACCTTGAGAAGATATATCCTCCAGCCTTCTTTGATGTGATGGTGCATTTGGCTGTTCATCTACCTGATGAGGCACTACTTAGAGGTCCAGTACAGTATGGCTGGATCTACCCTATTGAAAGGCGGCTAGGCACTTTCAAGGGCTATGTTAGGAACAGAGCTAGACCCGAGGGTTCCATGGCCTACATTGAAACAGCTGATCAGCTTAGCAAAGAGGTGGGTGAAGACAATCCTGGGCTCAATGTTTTTGATTATTCTGTTCGAGTTACAGAGAAGAGTCGACAAGAGGACAAACCTAAAGATTTGGACAAAATGGTTTGGTATGTGTTGAATAACTGTCCTAAGATACTACCTTATATCAAGTAAGTACAGTACTGCAGCTTATACATCGTAATCTACTAAACTTGCAGCACATTCTTATATATTTAGATGTTTGACGCGATCACTATGTTGTGCACCATGTACAAAGAGGAGTTACTGCCACAAAATCCAAGAAACATTGACAAACTGGTTATGGCAGGATTTGCGAAATGGTTCAAGAACCATGTAAGCTTTTGAAGTGCATTGTCAGTTTTTTGAATTTATTGAGTACATAAGATGATGAGCTTGTCTATTTTCTAACCATAGGTTAAGAAGACGTGGGAGGATGGGCAGGCAGTTGATGATGCCCTTTACTCACGTAAACAGTGCCATCATGAATCTTGCGTTCTTGGAGATGTGTGCTACAGCACCCTTGCACGAGACGAAGGTAGGAAGACACAAAACAGTGCCATCATGAGCACAGATACATATGACAAAGAGACAACTGAAATGTATGCTAACATAACAGACATTGTTTAGTTGCAGTATATCTCCAGTTTCGAGGATCATCGGTGTGTGGTTCTGTTGTGCTGTCGTTGGTATAACCTGTTTTCCAGGATCGCAAAAACCCAGAGCTGATGATTATTTCAAATCCATCAATGTCAAGGCGGCGTACCAGACCAACGAGCCTTTTATTTTGGCAAATCAAGCAACACAGATATTTTTCTTGGAAGACACATTTGCACGTAGCGATGACTAGAGAGTATTGCAAAGGTTTGAGTAGTGGATTTCGTTTAATGAAGTTGCACAACAAGATGATGCTTACACTGCCCCTGATCTACAAGATAACACAGATGTTCCTAATATCTTTGAGAACCATCACGTCAATGATGCCGGCGAAAAGATTGCCTATTTTGTTGTGGACATACAAGAGTTGATCAAGAAAAAGCCAACGTTCGAGGACGTTGAGGACGAAGAAGAAGATGACACGATGGGGAATTACGATTCAGACTGATACACATGGCGAAGATGTTGACGTTGCTGCTGCGGATGATGATTACATTGCTTTTGTCGTATTTGCGTGTCAGAAGACGTTTTTTATCTACTATGTGAAATTGTGTTTGCTATGACAACTGAAACCTGATGAATATGTTGTTTAGTATTTTGCTGTGAGAACATCACTTGTTATGTATGCTGATTTGTGTTTGGTGATTGTATGACAACTAAAACATGATGACATTGTTGTTTAGTTGTACTGATATTTGGCTATGAAACTTGAATTTGATGACATAGTTTGCTATTGGACTGCAATTTGCTCGACGTCTTCGAATGAGAACAAAGCTGACCCGACAGGGCCTCTGCTATCTATTTATTTATATGAGCAAAAGGGGATACCCCCTGATTTCCGTTAATAGAAATCATTAGATGTTCATAACACTATGCCCAGCCTGCTACACATGTTTCATTCATTACTAGTTTCAACAAAATGCTCATGTCGTAGCCACTGAATACATCACGAGTGCTACATACACTACAAATAAAGAGACAATCATCCTATAGAGCACATCGATTTTGCCCATTATCTTCACAAGCTCTTTCATCTCCTCATTGCTGTCAAGGCCGTTCAACAGCTGTTGCTTGGCCATGATCAGAGGAACTGCGTCTCTAACCTTCTGCCCTGCATCTTCCTCTTCTGCCGCTCCTTCAGTTACTTGTCCAACACCCCAACCTGCTCGTATTGGGATTCCTCGGCTAACCAAATAATCAGTGTAGTTGCATTCCCCCACATCAGCAACTTCCCAGAAATACAAATCACACGAATCTTCCCTTTTCTGCACGAATCAAATTGGAAGATCATCAACCAAACTATTAAAAAAATCAGCAACTGAAAGCAGCAGAACAACACTTAAACATATTATTACCCCATGATTCGGGCATTTGTAGAAGACTCGGCCAGGGTTGCGGATTGTGGTTGAGACACGACGGATGACTCTGCGTGATTTGCAGTAGTGGCACCACACCAACGGTAGCGGGTTGCGATGAGCAATCGGCTATGGTGCGCGTGCCGGCGGGGGTGTGATGAGACCCACAGGCGATGGTACGGGTGGCGACTTGGCGCATATCTGGTTGTTGCCTGCTGAAGAGCAGGTGGACGAGCAGCCAGCGGACATGGTTGCTGCGGCCAGAGCTTCTGATGCTAGGGAGAGTAAGTAGAGAAGAGGAGAAGCGAATGTTGGATATGTCAGTTTCATTACTTGCAGAGTAGCATAGCACCATATATAATCATAGTCTAGGTTTGGATTCAAACCAGCTATAGGAGCACGTCTTTCTTTTTTCTAAAACTCGGCAACATCTCTTTACTGGTACACTAGCTTATTCTGTACGCCTTCCCAAGTCTTTGATTTTCTTTCCTTTTTTTGCGAGGAAGGAAGGAGGACAAAATTGAGAGTTCCTCGGACTCGAACCCAAGACCTCTCGGTTGAAAAGCAAGGGTGCTAGTCACTTATGTGGCGAACGTTCCCTGTGAGGAGGACGGTAGACAAACGCATTTTCCTCGCAATTTTCTTCCTATATATAAAAAAGTATGCTACTTGGTGTCCGCTTAGTCAAAAAACGATTGTGCCAACCCTGACCGTTCGATTGACATTCAACGTCTGTCGCGTTTCTTCAGTATCTTCTTCCTCGAGCCGCCAAAGCCAAACCAGCACCGGCGGGACCACCTGCTCCCGCCTCCCACGACTGGCTGTGATCTTCCCCGGCTCCTGTTCGTTCCTGTCCGAGGCCTCACCATCGGCCTCCGCGCTCGCCGCGGCGCCGCCCTCCGGTGTTGTCAACATGGTCAATAACTGAGAGGAATAAGGAGATGATTGTACATGGTGAGGATGACAGTAGGGACCCAACAGCGCGCGCAGTAATTTTGTTTTTTTGGGACGGAAAAGGGTATCAACTGGGTTGTGCGGGACCCGTGGCCCGTCTAGCCCAGGGTTTTATTTCATATGTTTAGCACATGACCAGTCCAGTTTGTTTTTTTTCCTTTCTGAAAAATGGCTAGCCAGCTATTTTGTTTTTTGCAGAATAACCAACATAGGCCTACTTGCTTTTCTACGCCCTGCTGGGCCGGAAATCTTTCAAGACGAGGAGGGATGCATTTTGCCCAGAAAATGGGCTATAAGTAATAAGAAATGGGCTATAAGTAATAATAAATGGGCTATAAGTAATAATAAATGGGTTGTAAAATGAAAAAAATACAGCAAACAGGCAATTAGTTCCCAAATACTGTTTTCTTTCGGAGTTTGATATTTTAAATTTCATTGTTTTTGTGCGGTAAAATTTCATTGAATTTAAATTAAGGTATATTTAGATTTAAAATTAATTTGAATCCGGCTAGAAATTTCGGGCTGTATGCTGTTTGGGACAGATTTGGAGGCTGACTTGTGAGTCTACTAGGTTGACGTGTACTTTGGCTTTGTCAACTTAGTCCACAAACGATTCTAGCAGCAGTGACCGTTGCATGTTAATCCGACGGCCATGCTGCTTCTTCAATATCTGATCTTCTTGCTCCAGCCGCCCAAACCAACTCCGATGGGACTGCCTGCTCCCGCCTCCCATGGCCGGCTGTGCTGCCGCATAGGCCGCACCGCCCCACCCTACTTGATTGCTGGCCAGACCATTCCTCTGCTCACCCACACCTCCTGTTATTTTCCGGCGACGGCAGCCGGACCAGTAAACCCTCGTACTCCGCACCGCGTGGGCAACCATTGCCGAGTCTTCCCCGGCTCCGTGTCGTTCCCTTCCTAGGCCTCGCCGTCGTCCACCGCCATGGTGCTCTCGGCGCGGCCTGGTCAACGTGGTCAACAAATGACATCCATCGGCCGTGGACTGTACGCGCAAAATAATGATTCCTCCACCTGACAGCTGGGACCCACCGGAAGGGCCTCTGTATTTCGCGAAAAAAATGTTCCCCCTGCTGACATGTTGGACACACCAGCTATATCTACGCACGCAAGGAAGTGCCTCCTTATTACGCACAAAAAAAATGAATACCCACCCTGCTAGATGGGACCCACCATAGTGGGAGGATGACTTGTGGGCCAACTAAGTTGACAGGGACGGAGGGCTTTGTCAACTTAGTCAATATGAACGATTCTAGCTCCAGTGACCGTACGATGTCCATCCAACGGCCATAGTGCTTCTTCAACCTCTGGTCTTCTTGCTCCAGCCGCCCAAAGCAGCGTCGGTCATGCTGCGTGCTCCTGCCTCTCATGGCCGGCTGTGATGTGGCGGAGGCCTCACCGCCCCCTACTACTCCCACTGCTGGCCCCGGGTATCCCTCTACTCACCCACACCCCCTGTTATTCTGCGGTGACGGCAGCCTCACGCTGCAGCCGAACCAGTGAACCCTCGTACTCCTCTCCGCGCGGGCTACCATTGCTGCGTCTTCCCCGGCTCCGTGTCGTCCCCTTCCTAGGCCTCGCCATCGTCCAGACCACCACCCTCGGTGTGGCGTGGTCAACGTGGTCAACGACCGACTTCCATCGGAAGAGTATTGTATGTGGAGAGGCTAACAGCTGGGTCCAGGCGGTCGCAAGGAAGTGCCTCCTTATTAGGCGCAAAATAATTATTCCTCCACCTGACAGCAGGGACCCACCGGACGGGCCACCTTATTTCATGAAAAACCGTTTCCTCCCTGACTGCTGGGACCCACCGGACGGGCCAGCGTATTTCACAAAAAAAAACGTTCCCCGCGCTGTCAGCTCGGACCCACCAGAAGTGCCTCCTTATTACGCACAAAAAAATGAATACTCCCCTTGCTAGCTGGGACCCACCATGGTGGGAGGCTGACTTGTGGGCCTACTAAGTTGACTGGGACGGGGGCCTTTGTCAACTTTAGTCAGTATGAACGATTCTAGCTCCAGTGACTGTACGATGTCCATCCAACGGCCGTAGGGCTTCTTCAACCTCTGGTCTTCTTGCTCCAGCCGCCCAAAGCAGCACCAGTCGTGCCGCATGCTCATACCTCCCGTGGCCGGCTGTGCTGCCGCGGAGGCCTCACCGCCCCCTACTATAACCACTGCTGGCCAGGCCCTGCGGCGACAGCAGCCTCACATCGCAGCCGAACCAGTGAACCCTCGTACTCCTCTCCATGCGGGCTTCCGCTGCCGCTTCTTCCCTGGCTCCCGTCGTCCCCTTCCTAGGCCTCGTCGTCGTCCACCGCCCTGGTGCTCTCGGTGCAGCGTGGTCAATGTGGTGAAGGAACGACTTCCATCGGACATGGACTGTACGTGGAGAGGCTGACAGCTGGGTCCACGGCTGTAGCAAGGAAGTGCATCCTTATTACGCGAAAAATTATGATTCCTCCACCTGACAGCTGGGACCCACCGGATGGGCCACTGTATTTCGCGAAAAAAACATTTCCCCCTAACTGCTGGGACCCACTAGCTACATCTTCACACGCAAGGAAGTGCGTCTGGAAAAAAAAAACAAAACGATCCGCCCCCCTGACCGTTGGGACCCACCAGCGACACCTTCGCACGCAAGGAAGTGCGTCCGGGAAAAAAAACAGATTCGCCCCTTGACTGCTGGGACCCACCAGCTACATCTTCGCACGCAAGGAAGTGCGTCCGGGCAAAAAAAAACCAAAACGATTCGCCCCCTAACTACTGGGACCCACCAGCTACATCTTCGCACGCAAGGAAGTGCCTGACAGTCGGGACCCACCTGGTCGAAGCGTACGTAACATTGTCATTCTGGTCGCGAACGTGTACGTACATACTGGTCGATGTAGAGGCGCGCACGTGTCGTAGATGTAGAGGCGCGCACGTGTCGTAGTAGAGGCGCGCACGTAGCATGTACACGTACGTACAACGATGAGGGTGCAAGAAAGAAAATACGACCACGTATGTACATACAGGCAGGGTCTCGAACACCTACTCGTGCATACGTACATGGCTGGGTCGGAACGGAGAAACAGCGTCGTCGTCGTGTTCATGGGGAGCCAACTGGCTGGGTCGGAATGGAATGCATGGTCGTGTTCATCGGGAGGGCTTGGACGGAACAGGCGATGGAAACGAGGCCTGGCGTACCGCAGAATGGAGGAAATGGACCTCCTACATTCGGAACGGGGTCCTGTTGATTGGGAGGGGTGTGGCGTACTGCAAAACGGAGGAAACGGACCTCCTACGGTCGAAACGGGGGTTCTGTTGATAGGGAGGGGTGTGGCGTACCGCAAAATATAGGAAACAGACTTCCTACGGTCGAAATGGGGGTCCTGTTGATCGGGAGGGGTGTGGCTTACCGCAAAACAGAAGAAACGGACCTCCTAC
>NC_057795.1:624401955-624427896 GCF_018294505.1 Triticum aestivum
GGGAGGGGTGTGGCGTACCGCAAAACGGACGAAACGGACCTCCTACGGTCGAAACGGGGGTCCTGTTCATCGGGAGGGGTGTGGCGTACCGCAAAATGGGACTCCACGGGATACTATTCATCTCCACCGTCGACCTCCTCCAGCCTTCACGGGCTCCTGTTCATCCAGCCTCCACCGCGCGCTACTCCACCGGCTACTGTTCAACCACCCCTCCATGGGCACCCCTCCACCGTCTACTGTTCATCCAGCCCGCCACACCACGGGGTCCTGTTCAACCACCCCTCCACGGCCACCCCTCCACCGTCTACTGTTCATCCAGCCCTCCACACCACGGATTCCTGTTCATCTAGAGGCAACACCACTGCTCATTGTTCATCCACCCCCCCGGAATGCTCACTGTTCATCCCAGAGGCAGCATCGATCGGCTTCAGTTTGCAGCAGTAGCGAAGGAATCGCTCCATCGGGTTCAGTTAACAGCCATCGATCAATCGCTCGGGTTCAGTAACGAGTAGCCTATAGTGCAATCGCTCAGGTTCAGTTAGAGCCCAACGCCTCGCTCAGCTTTAGTTAGAGCCAACGCCTCGCACACACGCACATATGTACGAGAGAAACGCGCATCGCTCGGCCCCTGATTTCCCACCATAACCGGCAACTCCCCGAAATTTTCCTCCCCCTCACTTCTACCACGGTTTATTCCGTCATGGATGGCCCAAAGAATGTCATGCAGCTGCGTATCTGGCCCGCCCAGGACGAAAAGTCCATTTTCTATCATGATTTTTTGTCATAGAAGTAGGAGCCCACCACATCTATGATGATACCGGGTTTTGTCACAATTATCGTCATAGAAGTGTCATATGTATGACATAATTTTTTTTCGTTCGGCCCAAAATGTCAGGACACCCAAGTAAATATTTTAGGGATACTCAAGCATCTAAGCTTGGGGATGCCTCGGTTGGAATCCCATCCTTCTTCAACAAGTATCGGTATATCTTAGTTTTTGCTTTGTTCACATGTATGTGTTTTGCTTGGAGCATATTTTCATTTTACTAGCTGTTTGAATAAACTTATTGGATCTGAAATCTTGAATGAGAGAGAGTCCTCACATTGCTATTTAACTACTTGACTACGCATTGATCTTCACTTATATCTTTTTGGAGTAGTTTTGTCATTTACTCTCGTGCTTCACTTATATCCTAGGGTCTTTTACATCTGTATCCCTAACTCGAACCCACTACTCACATTTGCCCCTAATTTTGAAGTGTGCTCAAATTTGCCCCTCTGCCGTTAGGTGCACATATAGAAATGCCCTTCCGTGCCGTTTCCGTCCGGTCAAAGGAGTTTGACCGCTATCTGAACGTTTGTTGGACAATTTGCCCCTGACTCCATGTGTCACTTACAGGTGGGACCAACTCCTCTAAATAATAAATGGAAAACTCTTTCTCTCACTCACCCCTCTCTACCACTTACAAGTGGACCTAGTCAACATAATAAAAATAGAAAGACTTTCTCCCTCACAGCCCCCTCTCTCTCTTTGACATGTGGGCCATGGGACCCACTGCCAGGGTCAACACTAGCCGTTGCCTGGTCATGGCGAGGCTTGGCGGCTCACGTGGCCGTCGCCGACGAGCGTCGGGAGCGCTTGCATGTGAGGGCCACAGGGCAGGCTCTAGGTGGTCTGGCGGGGCAGGGGGTGGAGGTCAAGGCGGACAACGGCGTATGGCGGCGCCATGGACGGGGACAGTTCTGACACAAGTCTGCCGCCCATAGCTATCGTCGGAGCCGATGCTCCTGTGCCACTCCAATGAGCGTTTAGTGGTCTACGTGATCTGCAACTCCATTCAGCCCACTCCCCAAGCCTCCTCATCCCCTGTAACGAGTGCTCGGAGTACGCCTGAGAGCGTCCAGAGCTTCTGCCAAGGACGTCGTTGCTAGACACCATGGTCGGAGGCCAGATAGAGAGGTACGAGCATGTCTATGAGCTCCGTCTTGCGCCTCTCCTCCGGCCTGCATGTTCAATCGGGCCTGGGGCCACCTATACATGACGCACGAGTCCTTGAGATCCGCCACGATCGTCACTCTTCCCCTCCTAAATTCGGCTGCCCCGATCCACCCTTGACCTACCCAATCACTGTGTGGTCATCGTGGAAAGCTTGTGCCCTTACATCCATCTTCCCGCTCTCGATTCCGTGGCCGGGGCGCACTGCCCGAAGCAGACCGCCATGACCGACCTCGGCTAGCTCGGCCGTGCGGCCTCTTCTTGCGTCCAGTATGCCTGCCGCGCCCAGCAAGCCTACCGTGCCTCACGCGGCAGCACAACATGCCTCACACTCTCCTGCCACGTCCATCCACCCACCTACGGTGAGCCACCCGCGAGCTCAGCCTCTCATGCACGGGCACGCAAGGACCAGTGTTGACCCTGACAGTGGGTCCTGTGGCCCACATGTCAGGCAGAGTGAGAGTGAGAGGTAATGAGAGAGGGAGAATTTTTTATATGAAAGGAAGGAGGGGCAAAAATGTCAAAGAAACAACACATAAGCAGTCAAACAACCTTGACTAGACGGAAACGGCTCGGAGGGGCATTTTTATAAGGGCACATGACCGCGGAAGGGCATTTTTGAGCAGGCTTTCGGATTAGGGGTATATCTGATTAGGTGGTTCGAGTTAGGGACAGAAATGCAAATGGCCCTATATCCTATGATTAAATGGTTGAATGAATTGAATATCATAAGTCTAAAATTATATATGTTTTATATGCTTATACCATGGGGAGTAATGACTTCACATATAAGAAGTATATGTGATAAAATTTATTGCAAGTTAGCAAACACCGCATTGGTCGCATGAACAATTCATGAAAGAATATTGAAGAAAGATAGATTTCACATATAAATATACTATCTTGGACATCTTCTATGATTGTGAGCCCCATTAATTATTTTCAAACTTGAGAAAATTAGTTGAAGTGGGACAAGGAAGACAACGTAATGAGTTATGTTTGGGTATATTTGTATAGAAGTTATATTGTTATGGATCCTCCAACATGTGTTGCTTGCTTAGGATCTTTTGCTAGCCAAAAATTTGTACTAAGTAGAGATACTTACTGTTTCATCGGTTTGACCCGATACTACTGCATAGCCTATCTTTGCTACTACTGTTGATACCTTACCAATATTCCTAAATGCATAGTATAGGATGCTAGTATTTCATCGGTGGCCCTACACTCTTGTCTGTCTGCCATACTATACTATCGGGCTGTGATCACGTCGGGTGTTGATCACGGGTATATACTTACATACATATTATACTAGATACATGTGGTGACAAAAGTCGGGTCAGCTCGTAGAGTACCCACGAGTGATTCACGGACTGGGGGCTGAAAGGACATGTTTCCCAACGGCCCTCTGGGTGGATCTTTGTGGCGGAGCGACAGGGCAGGTTGAGACTACCTAGGAGAGAGGAGGGCCTGGTCCCTAGTCGTCATCCGCGATTATTTCATAATAACGATGTTAACAAGTTTGGATATCTATGAGTTGGTTGTTGGCCATATACGCACTAACCACCACATGGGACAAGATATGGGCAATCGACATTGTAATATCAGTCGAAGCTCTTTATACGTCAGCGACTGAGCGGCGCGCATCGGATTGGACTAGTACACCTGCGCTTGTATTATGGGGCTAGGTCTATTTCCAGCCGCCCACACAACATGCAAGAATGCAAAGGGCGATGGTCCCAAGACCCCTGCGCTTAGGATTTAGACCGGCGTGTTGACCTCTCTGTTGGGCCTAGGTAGGGCTGCGGTGTGTTGATCTTCCGAGGCCGGGCATGACCCAGGAAAGTGTGCCTGGCCAGAGGGATCGAGCACGTAGGGTAATGTGGTGCACCCCTGCAGGGAAGTTTATCTATTCGAATAACCGTGTCCATGGTAATAGGTCGCTTGGAGTTGTATTCCGACCTCATGACAAATAGAACCAGCTACTTAATAAAACACATCCAGATAAGTTCCAGACAACCCGGTGATCGCTCTCTCATAGGGTGACGAGGAGAGGATTTCATTGATACAGATGCATATGTAGTGTATATCCTTGCTTGCGAGTACTTTGGATGAGTACTCACGGTTGCTTTGCTCCCTTTTCCCACCCTTTTTCATTCTTCTTGGATCCTATAACTAGATGTCGGATCTCCGGAGCCAGATGCCACCATCTATGATGACTGCTACTACACCGAGGGTGCCTACTACTACATGCAGGACGCCGACGACCAGGAGTAGTTTAGGAGGATCCCATGCAGGAGGCCTGCACCTCTCTGATCTGTATCCTTATTTGTGCTAGCCATCTTACGGCAACCTATTTAACTTATGTCTGTATTCAGATATTGTTGCTTTCGCTGACTCGTCTATGATCGAGCTTATGTATTCGACCCCTCAAGTCCCTTGGCTTGTAATATAAAGCTTGTAGTACTTTATTTGTGTCTAGAGTTGTGTTGTGATATCTTACTGTGAGTCCTTGATCTTGACCGTACACATTTGCGTGTACGATTAGTGTACGATCGAATCGAGGGCATCACACGCCCGCCCTTCTAGCTCAGCGCCACTCTAGATTCTTAGCAGGGTTTCCCCTTCCCCTCCAACGCCAACACCGCCCGAGAAGTGGTGGCTTCTCGTGCCCGCAACTCCCGTGCAGATGCGCATGCCAGAGTAGCACTACAAAAAAAGACACATCTGTGACATTTTGGGTCGAACAAATTTTTTTCTGTCATGCTTATGACCCTTCTGTGATGATAATTATGAAAAAACCCGGTATCATCATAGATGTGGTGGTTCTGACTTCTATGACAAAAAATCATGACAGAAAATGAGCTTTTCATCCTAGGAGGGCCTCAGACACAGCTACATGACATTCTTTGGGTCGTCCATGACAGAAAAAACCATGGTAGAAGCGAGGGCGAGGAAAATATCGGGGAGTTCCCGGTTATGGTGGGTGGTCGGGGCCGAGTGATGCGCGTATATGCGAGGCATTGGCTAACTGAACCCAAGCGATCGCATGTTACTAAACCTGAGCGATCGATCCCTTGGCTGTTAACTGAACCCGAGCGATTCATTCACTTCTGACTGAACCTGAGCGATTCCTTTGCTGCTGCTGCTAACTGAACCGAGCGATCGATCACTGCTGCTGCTTACTGAAGCCGATTAAGCCCCCGTATGAGACGTAGCTAGCCGGTGTTGGGTTGCCTCTCGATGAACAATGACCATTGCTACCGTGCACGCGGTACATAGAAAGAGTCGAGATGTGGTGAGTCGAGCCGGTGGTTGGCTGTGGATGAACATTTCCTGGTGGGGATTGGATGAAGAGAACCCCGTGGTAGTAGGTTGTTGCCGCTATATGAACAGGACCCCGAGGAGGCTGCCGCACCCCAGCCAGTTGGGGGTGGATGAACAGGACCCCTTGGAGGCTCTATGAACAGTAGCAAGTGAAGGGTGGATGAACAGTAGCTGTGGATGAATTATGTCTACTACGCAACTTTATTCTTGTAGACTCGTGTTGGGCCTCCAAGCACAGAGTTTTGTATGAAAGTAGCAATTTTCCTCAAGTGGATGACCTAAGGTTTATCAATCAGTGGGAGGCGTAGGATAAAGATGGTCTCTCTGAAACAACCCTGCAACCAAATAACAAAAAGTCTCTTGCGTCCCAAACACACCATATACAATGGTAATTTGTATAGGTGCACTAGTTCGGCGAAGAGATAGTGATAAAAGCGTAGTAATGATAGTAGATATTGATTTTTGTAGTAAGAACAATAAACAACAGCAAGGTAGCAATTGATAAAATGGAGCACAAACGGTATTGCAATGCTTGAAAATGAGGCCTAGGGTATGTACTTTCGCTAGTGCAATATCTCAAAAATGCTAATCTAATTGGATCATATAACCATTCCTCAACATGCAATGAAGAATCACTCCAAAGTTCTTATCTAGCGGAGAACATAAGAAGAAATTGTTTGTCGGGTATGAAATCACCTTAAAGTTATTCTTTCTGTTCGATCTATTCAAGAGTTCGTACTAAAATGACACAAAGTTATTCTTTCCGTTCGATCTATCCAAGAGTTCGTACTAAAATAACACCATATGATAGACATCAACCAACTCTAATGTCACCTAGATACTCCAATGTCACCACAAGTAGCCATGAGTTAATTATACGATACATATCAAACAATTTTAGATTCATGATACTCGATCCGACAGAAAGAATCTCAAAGAGTGCCCCAAGATTTCTACCGAAGAAACATGGACGAAACGTGCATCAACCCATACGCATAGATTACCCCAATGTCACCTCGGGAATCTGCGAGTTGAGTGCCAAAACATATATCAAGTGAATCAATATAATACCCCATTGTCACCACGGGTATTCATATGCAAGACATATATCAAGTGCTCTCAAATCCATAAAAGTATTCAATCCGATAAAACAAAATCTCAAAGGGAAAACACTATATGATCCAACTATATTAACAAATCCCGTGATACATCAAGATCGTGACATCTTAAGAACAAGAGAGAGGGAGGGAGAGATTAAACAGATAGCTATTGGTACAAACCCTCAGCCCCGAGGGTGCACTACTCCCTCCTCATCATGGTGGCTGCCCGGATGATGAATATGGCCACCAGTGATGATCTCCCACTCCGGCGGAGTGCCGGAACGGGCACTCGATTGGTTTTTCGTGGCTACAGAGGCTTGCGGCGGCGGAACTTCTGATATAGGGTTACCTCCAGGGTTTTTGGAATATTTGACAATTTATAGGGCGAAGAGACGGTGCGGGAGACCACCGAGGTGGGCACAACCCACCAGCCCAGGTGCGCCCAGGTGGGTTGTGCCCCCCTCAGGGTACCCCTCTGGTACTTCTCTGGCCCATCATGGGTGTTCTGGTGCAAAAATATTCTCCAAATTTTTTCGCTATGTTTGGACTCCGTTCGATATTGATTCCTGCGATGTAAAAAACAAGCAAAAAACAACAACTGGCACTGGGCACTATGTCAATAGGTTAGTCCCAAAAAATGATATAAAGTTGCTATAAAATGATTGTAAAACATCTAAGAATGATAATACAAGAGCATGAATACTTCATAAATTATAGATACGTTGGAGATGTATCAATGAACAGTAGCACGTGGAGGCTGGAGGAGGTCGACGGTGGATGAATAGTAGCCCATGGAGCCTGGAGTGAGGCAGTAGATGGTGGATGAACATGACCCCATTTCTACCGTAGGCGCTCCAAAAAAAGTCCGTTTCCTCTGTTTTGTGGTACCCCAGACCCCTCCCGATCAACAGGACCCCATTTCGACCGTAGGCACTCCAATACAAGTCCATTTCCTCAGTTTTGCGGTACGCTAGACCCTTTCCGATGAACAGGACCCCGTTTTGACCGTACGCGGTCGAACAGAAGGCCCGTTTCCTCCGTTCAGTGGTACGCCATACCTCGTTTCGGTTGTTCCATCCAAGCCGGTTGGCTCCCGATGAACACCATGCCATTGCGGCCGTCCGCTGTCTCTCCATGTACACGAGACTTGGCCGTACCTATGCGTGAGTAGGCGTTCGAGACCCCGCCCATATGTACGCATGCGGCCATATTTTTTGGCATCTGGTTGTACGTTCGTGTACACAGTTTAGAAGGGACTGCCTGAACTGCTACGCTGGGGGCATGCCGAGTCTTCCTCCGCCGCCAACTCGACGTCATCTACTACTACACATGGTGCTGCTTGCTCGTCCATGGTTCATCGTTGCAGAGAAACCGATCGACCAGTATGTACGTACACATTCGCGACCTACGTACGCTTTGACCGGATGGGTCCTAGCTGTCAAGGAAGATAAGGATGCACTTCCTTGCATGCGAAGATATAGCTGGTGGGTCCCAGCTATCAGGAGTAGGAATCATTTTTATTTTGCGAGTAATAAGGAGGCACTTCCTTCGTTTCGAAGATGTAGCTGGAGGGTCCAGCTGTCAGCCTCACAGCCTAAAGTCCACTTTCGATGACTGTCATTCATTGACCTCGTTGACCACGAGGCATCGAGAGCATCAAGGCGGTGGACGATGGCGAGGCCTAGGAAGAGAACAACGAGGAGCCAGAGAAGATGAGGCAGGTGGATGCCCACGCGAAGGGGAGTACGAGGGCTCACTAGTTCGGTTGCGGCTTAAGTCCACCATTGCCAGAGAATAACAAGGGGTGTGAGTGAGTAGAGGGAAGGTCTGGCCAGTCGTAGTATGGTCAGTCCATGAGGCCTGCGCAGTAGCACAGCCGGCCACGGGTGGCTGGAGCAGGCGTACGGCGGGCCTGGTTTGGGTGGCTGGAGCAAGAAGACCAGAGGTTGAAGATGCAACACGACCATTGATTTAACATCCAACGACCAGTGTAGCTAGAATCGTTTTGACTAAGTTGTCAAAGCCTGTATGCGTCAACTTAGTTGGCCCACAAGTCAGCTCCAAATCTGGTGGGTCCCAGCTAGCAGGGGAATCATTTTTTTTGCTCATAATAAGGTGGTACTTCTTTGCGTGTGAAGATGTTTGCTGGGTTTTTTAATTTCTTCTTTTTTTCGAGTTAGAATAAAAAGAAAACAATTAAGCATCTTTGTACATTCTATATTTTTGTGAAATGGATCATAATAAAGCTGGTGGGTCCCAGCTGTCAGGGAGAGGTAACTTTTTTCCACGTAATAAGGGAAACACTTCCCTGCGTGGGAAGATGTAGCTGATGGCTCAAACCTGTCAGGGGGATAAATCATATGTTTTCGCATAATAAGGAGGGACTTTCTCGTGTGCGGCCATGGGCCATCCAGTTCCCTACTGTCAGCCACTCCACATTCATGCCTCTTCCGATGGCTGTCATTTGTTGACAAAGTTGACCACGCCATGCCGAGAGAACCAACACGATGGACTATGGCGAGGCCTAGGAAGGGAAGGACCTGGAGCCGGCGAAGACACAACAGTGGTGTGGCACCCCGGCTCAGAGCAACCGGTTTACCCTGCATTGCCAGCCCAAAGATCGAGTCTTCTGTCAATACAGAACAACATGGTACAGAAATAACCGCTTTATTCATACTTGCGTGGTACAAATGTCTGATATTACATCAAAATTCGAGGCCAAGCGGCATACACGGTGCTACTGGACAATATGTACATCATTTAATGAACATGGCTGGGGCCTCGATCACACGAAACTACGCGGCAACGGAAGAATGACGTAGCGGAACTCCATGCCACAGGGACACTGATGTGGACACGGCCTAGACACGAGATGCGCTTCGATGCGAATCAACTTTCCTGAAAGCTGGCATGACATGCCAGGTCAGTACATTGAATGTACTTGCAAGCTCACAACAAACATAAGCACGTTGACAGACGATATCATGATAATTAATCAAGTTAAATTAATGCAAGAAATTACTACGAATGTAAAGCTATGCAGCGCAACCAAATAGCTCACCGAGTCACGTGAACTCGCTTACCAGAAGGTTACCTCGTAACCAAACTGTGACCACACCGGGGTCACACCCGAAACCAATCACTCATGAACACCTCGAGTGTTCATGGTTCACCACGAAACAATGCATCACAACAATTACTAGTTTGCAAGGTTAATTATAAAAGTTGATCCATGGTGTGACTTACTCCCGAGTCTTGCCCATAACCGAGGGCGCGGCTATCGATAGATTAAACACACTTTGCAGAGGTAGCGCACTTTACCCGCACTATGGAATACCTGGCCTCGTACTCCCATTCGGGTGGACCAAAGTACTCTGACGAAACCCTCCCTTTGCCATGCACTCTCCCGGCCACTCCGACCATCTCCCTCTCAAGGCTAGGTCTTGGGTGGCCCTGTGTCTACCAAAGACACCAACGGCCACCGTGGTGGCAAAACGGTCCCAAACGGGGACAAGGTACCATAACAACAAAACGAGCACACAATGTTATGTCTCCCTACCGGGCCAGGGTATGCACGGCCATAACCTTCCTTGCGCGAGGCACCGGTGAGAGCCACGACAAAGGATCAAATCAAGACCTTCCCATTAGGTAAATGTGGTCGCACTGAATTAAAAATCTGATTCAGTGGCACCATGATGTGATCAACATCATATTCAGGTTGAACTTAATCAAGTATTAACTTTCAGAAAAACTTTTTATTACTAACATAGCATCATACCGGAAATCATGCGACTACTCATCACACAGAGCAAGCAAGTCTTAAGCATGGATCAAAACAAGCAACATAACTAAGTTGCACTACTAAGATCAGAAACTTCTCTAGTTATAAGTCATTTTTATCTACAAACAACATTTCTATTAGTTCATCATTTAGTTGAAAATTATTACTAGCAAAAATAGCTACCTTAACTTTCCATAACAAAATATCTAGTGCAAAATCTTACTCTACTTAGCAAAACAATTCTATGAACTTATCCAGAAGCTAAAACAAGCATATCAAGCATCATAAAACAACTAGCAATTAACCATATTAATTTATCAAATTTTAAATGCAAATAAAGACTCATATTCAAGTAGAAAATCATAGATATTGAAATAACACCATCCAAATGATGTTGTGGCTTGCCTTAGTGCACAGGAGGGTCACACTCCTCCTAGTTAGCTTCAAGGCAAGATCCTCCTTCTGAAAATATTTTAAAACCACAAAGATAAATGTCACATTCTGAAAATCACTAGAAATTCGAGACAACAAGGAAAAACCCACCTTTTAGTGTGCTGCTAGAGCTTTCTGTAACAAAGACAATGCAAAAAGAATCAATTCATTTGGACTTGTGGTTTAGAAATTATGGCTGGTCAAAGTTTGATCAAATTTCTGAATAAATTTGAATTAAACAGAATTTCCTAGGGGGGGGGGGGTGACGTCGAAGGCGTAAAGTGGGAGTGCTCCTCCACTCATACCGCTTCAGGCGCGAGTGGTGCGGCTGACACTGGGCCCCACCAGTCAGGAGAGAGGGAAGGGGATCAAGATCAGAGGGGAGGCGGAGCTTTGCTGGAGCTCATGCCGGCGAGGAGGGGGTTTGGGGCTAGGCTAGAGGGATAGATCGGAAGCGGCGCTCGCGGCGCACCTGTCTGTACCTGTGGCTTCGCGAAAGGTGGACGGAGCTGGTCGCAGTCGAGCTCGCAAGCTTCGGTGGTGGACGGGGTTCGCCGGAGAGGTGGGAGACGGAGGCTAGAAGCAGCTCCGAGGGCTTGGCGGGGTCCAGGCAGCTCTAGCAGACCACCAAGGCCCTGCCCAAGCACCTGCTTGAGCTCGAGAGGCCGTGGAGAGCGGAAGTTGGCCTGCAGTGATCGCCGGAGTCGTCGGCTCGGGGCGACAGCCAGAGGCCTGCCCGACCGGGCTTCTGCTTGTCTACGTGTTCGTGGAGGTGGTGTGGAGTGGTGTGTGGCTAGCAAGGGAGACAGGGAGCTCTATATATTGCCGGAGCGGAGGGGGGGGGGAATGTGTCACTGCCAGAGCGCTCTGGACACGCGAAGAACTTTGACGAGAGGCTCCAACACGAGGGGACAGGGTACAGCATCAACGCCGACGCTTGCCCACGCTCGCCGATGAGCATAGGAGGCGGTTTGAGATGGGGACAAGCACACACGCGCACTGTGCCATTTTGGCCGCGACTGGACCGGGCTTGCTGCGGTGGCTCCGGCATCGGCGAGCGCCAGGGAGGGGTCATGGGTGATGGGTCGAGGGTTGTGGCACGTTGCGACAGTCAGCAGCAAGCGCTGGAACATGCATGCGTGAAACAGAGCGCAAGGCGCGAGCCAAAGCATGTCGAGACGCATGCCAGGCACTGTGTCCACGCGTGGTCACCAGGCTGGCATGGTCAAAACGTTGCCCAGGAGCAGCCAAACCTTGTCTATGCTCTCGACCGTGCAGTGTTTAGTCTAGGGGAGTTGATCGGTCATGCCCAGGTCGACCAGAAGTGACGCCACTTAGCTGACATATTTCTGTACAAAAACTTGGTCACCAAGTTTGGCCACCTTCTAGAAGGACATTAGGGCTAATCTCCTGGGGTTTAGGGTTTCTTAGGGGCGTGTTTATGCTCAAGAAAGATCAAGGCACAACTTAGGGTAAAATGCACTTGCTGTACAAAGTGCATTTCTGGTCCAGAAGTGAAAAGATTTTCTACAGCAAAAATATTACAAAAAGTGATGCAATATTTTTGCATGGGAAGATGTGCCATGTTCCTAAGAATATTAAGGAATTATGTCAGATTTTTTTGTGTAAGAAAAATTCAGGTTGCTTTGGAGCACAATGTTTTGAAATGAACTTAAGAGAGAAAAATGAATATTTTCCTTTTTGGAAAAATATTCATTTTATTATTTTGGGAATTTGTGGGAGGAATAAGGTAGGTAGGTCACTTGGATGAAAGCCAAGGATATGCCCAAGTGACAAGTCCATTTTGAATTGATCCCAAAATCCAAATCAAATAAGGGCAAAAGCACGATGAAAACCAAGTCCGAAAAGAGAGAGAAGGCAAGTCCGGTAAAAAGAGAGAAGGCAAAATCCAGGCTGTCACAAACCTCCCCCACTTAGGATGAATCTCGTCCTCGAGATTCAGTTGCTTGGGAAAACCATTCTGGGTATGCAGTCCTTAAAAATTCCTCTCTTTCCCAGGTTGCTTCTTGTTCGGTGTGATGCTCCCACCGAACCTTGTAAAATCTTATCTCTTTGCTGCGAGTGACCCTTTATGTCTGCCCCAATATTCGTATTGGCTTTTCCTCATAAGTTAAATCCATAGCCAATTCTATCTCTGACATATCAGTCCTTTTCTCCGGTGGTGAGATGCATCTTCTTAGCTGTGAGATGTGATAAGCACATTTCATATACATCTTTTGGCTCTCAAATATGCAGTTTATTGAGATATGACCATCAATTCTTGCTGTGAAATATTGAATATTTGCATGAAAATCATATAAAGGATCATTTACTAGTCTTTGGTCTATTTTGCATAAATGTGCGCAAAGGCACTACAAATCTTCAAGATCCGGACTAAGTGGCTAAGGGAACGAAGAAGAGGAGAAAGAATGGGCCCGACCGTGAAGAAAAGATGTAACCAGAGGGGCCAAGCTAAAGTTGGAGGGATCATCTTGTGAAGAAAGAAGAGAAGTGGAAGGGCAAAAGAGGAAAAGTGGCAGATCAGAGGAGGGGGATCAAAATCCCTAGCAGCAGCCCCGATCCCCTTTGTGCCTGGCATCTCCATCCCCTCTTTCCCCCGCCTCCTTCTTCCACCTCTGGCCGCCGCCGCGACCAGGCCGGCGTGGCGGCGCGCCACCCAGCACCTCCACCTGCTCCACAACCCCGCAACACCTCCACCCGTGCCATCGCGCTCCCACCACATCACCATCACCACCATCACCACCGCACGCCACCACTCCCCGCCCCCTACACCATCCATCCATCGCCGCCGCGCCATCGCGCCATCACCAGCATCCACCATCATCGATCCATCTCCACCTTCACTGCGCCATCCCTCCACCATCTCCAGCCACCGCCGTACCTCGCGCGCACAACCAGACAAAGGGGAGCACAGGCGTCTGGTCATCCGCGTGAGGGCGCCCCCGTTTTGCTGCTCTACTTCTCCTAACTCATGATGTTGCTCTTCTCTCCACGCCCCCACTGCTTCTTCTTTTTCCCCTTGACCTCCTGCTGCTGTCTCTTCGTCTTCCTCCCTGAACCATAACTACTGCTGCTCCCTTCTCCTCACGCCTCTGCTACAGGCTGCTGCTCCTTATTTGAACCAACTGGTGGCTGCTATTACTTCTCCCCAAAACTGCCGCCGCTCCTCTTTCTTGCTGCACCTTCTTCTCCTGCCTACTGCTTCTTCTTCTTTCCTGCGTCACTTCTGCTGCTCCTGCTCTTCTCTGCCTTGCCACTATTCTTCTTACATGAACCTCAAAACTGCTGCTGCTCTCTTTCTTTCTCTTTCTCTCACTCTTTCTATGTGTGTGTGTGTAGTTGCTGATAGTTACTACTGGATGCTAGACCAATTACATTCAAATCAGTATTAGCTCTCTATGTGTCTGTAAGTTAGTTAGTGCACTGTCCTATTCTGAAAAGGTGAAACTTGTGTATTGTTCTGAACACCCAATTTGTGTTTTGTTATGTATTAGTTTCTGCAATATATGTGAAATTGTGAGTTGTTGAGCTGATCATTTTTTATCAGACTTGTATTGTCATGCATTGTAACTGTGGTGTTCCATATTTGTGAATCTCCTGTACAAATGAGTTCCATTGCTATAGAACTCAATGCTGCTCTACATCATCTTAATTGTCTGCTTGTGAATCATGTACCATAATCTTTCTGTCCCTTATCCTTTATGCTTTCCTGTGTTAGTATTTTAATTTCTCAAGCATAACGAAACTACTATAAAGACAGAGAGTATAATTTGAACCTTCCTTTGCTTCTTTTCATTTTCTTTTGTCGATGATTTTTCCCGAATGATCTTAGTTAGTCTAGATTTAATATTCTGCTTTCATCACCCAATATTGTGTTACCTAGATTTAGCCGAGCGTTGTTGCCGTCGCCTAGTCCCTGTGGAGAACACGACATCCGTAATTTGGGCATAAAAATCCCGCTATACTTTTAATTGATCATTTTGGCGCCGTTGCCGGGGACTAGCGTCGAGCGATTGTGTTAGGCCATAGACTAGGTTTACTTTAGTTCCTTGTTCAATTCGTTGTGTATTTCATTTTCAGTGTTTTTCTTCTATTTTCCCCCATTGTTACTTCGGCTTATTAGGATACTAACCTTCTGACTAGTGTTTACTGTTTATGAGTGTGTGTAGGGAATCATAAATCTTTGCTGGTTGTTCTATAGTTACACCCGGTTAAGATGGCATTGCTTCGTGATCTTTGGATGCCCAAAAGTCAGTGCTATATTACAGGACCGATTTGGCCAACCATTGAGGCCGAGAACTTCGAGCTGAAACCTAGTCTTATTGCTTTGGTTCAACAACAACAGTTTGGAGGACTGCCTACTGAGGATCCCTATGAGCACTTACACCGAGTCATGGAGTATTCAGATACAGTCAAGTACCATGGAGTTCCTCAAGATGCAATCATGTGTAGGTTGTTCACATTCTCTCTCCGTGATGATGCTCGTGCTTGGTATCGATCCTTGCCATCAAGGTCATACAGTTGGAATGAGATATCACGAGCTTTCTTGGATAAATATTTCCCACTACACAAGCAATCCGCAATTCGAGATGAGATCTTCAATTTCATTCAGCATGAAGGCGAGAGCTTGAATGATGCTTGGGAGAGATACAAAGCCTTATTCAGGAGATGTCCTAATCATGGGCTCGAGAGATGGTTAGAGCTGCAGATATTCTATAGAGGATTGACTTCGGACACTCGAGCTTATGTCGATATGGCAGCGGGTGGAGCTATTACAAACAAGACACTTGATGAAGCTTTTCTGCTGATTGAGAGCATAGCTTTCCACCAACTTCAGTGGTACAATAAGAAGCCCACGTCTGATTCATTGGTTTGCTTGCAACAAATCACTACACCTCAGCCACCAATTCTTACACAGAAGCCTAAACCTCTATCTCAGTGTGACAAGGTTGAGCTTGCATGGATTATCTTCGACGATGATGACACCATTCTAGTTGACACACACGCTACAGATCATATGGATACTAGTGTTGGATACTCGGTTTTGCATTGTGATGATTCTTCCATTGATGAGCCAGAGCTGTAGTTAGTTATTTTTGATATTGAGGAGTCACCTTTAGTTGATATTGATCATGTGCTGCTAGAGCCAGATATGGAGAAGTTCACCTTCGATGATGTTAGCTGTATTGCTTCCTCAACACTTGAGCCTGAGATGGAGAGCTTCATGGTTGAGTATGGCGAGGTGGATTCAGATGTCAAGGAGCCAAGCTCTACTATTTCACTTGTTGACATGAGTCCGGTGAAATTTCTACTACCACACCTTACTTGGTATCTTCAATTGAGGTAGTCCTGAAGCTTCTTCCCAAGTATCTCAGGTATGATATCAGCTTTCTCGACAAGATATGCCATATCATGGATACTGTCTATGCACCATGTGACTTGTTGTTGATACATGTTCCTGACTTGCTCAATAGATATACTTATATGATAGGGGTACCCTATCGATGACTTAGAGGGCATTCTCTCTGTCACTTGTATTGGCTTGGTTGTTGAGTGTTCTTTCAGGTTAATGCTTGTGTACCATTTACTGCGAGTTGACCGAGTTCGAGATGACATTCCCTGGGATCCTGGTGGATTCACGGCATGGTGATGAGGATAAGCAATGGGGCACACACGAAGAAGAGTGAAGCTTGAGCATCCATAAGGAAGGAAAGGAGAAGAGCTGCAGTTGGTGAGGTGATCGAGCGAGTGCTACATTATATAAACCCGGTGAGCTGTTTCATGACCCGAATCTTAATATATTATCCATTGATACATGCTGAAATCATTTGATATTTAGGTTGCTTGAGCTATTTCTTAAATGTCGTCCCACTGAATTTTACCTTTGACATATGATGCTTGATGTGAATATGTGAACTGAATCGTGAATGCCTTGTAAACTAGTGATCTACATACTGCTTGCTTTTCTGAAATTAGTGAAAGTTATTAGTTTTGAGTGCTCAAATCTCTAGTACACTAGAAAACTTAATCATTTTCTGCTTTTACCTCGATACACCTAGATCATTAAGTGTCAGATGCTGAGTTTGTGCCTAATGTGTTCCCATTGAGAGCAATCACCTAACCACTATGGATTAGCATGCTATGTTCCTTGGATTGGTAGCATGTGAACCAGACATGGAGAAGTGATGATTCCTATTTTTGTGCTTATGCGTTGTTCATTTAAGATAAGTAATAATGAATAAATAAGTCTGACTACCTACAGTAGCATGTCATGTTCCCGGGATCGGTGGCATGTGAAATCGGGTTAGCTTGGGCAGTCATTAATAATAATAGAAATGTAATTGTCGAACGAGGTGTATACCATGTTCTCGGGATCGGTGGTATGTTCCTTTGGGGAGATAAACAAAAAAAACTAATAATTGGTCGAGCCAGGTGTATACCATGTTCTCGGGATCGGTGGTATGTTCCTTTGGTGAGATTGATAAAATATCATCATTACTTCCTTCAAATTTAATAAGTGGTTCAACCACAATGTTATATTTCCGCAAATAAGTGATTTAATTCCAGTTCTTTTTGTTCTCGGGATCATGCTCTCTTTAGGAACCATTTGGCGCAGTCATCATTTAAACTTGTTGATCCTCTTTTATCATTGTAAAAGTTTAAAATGGTCATGCTTACTAGTATCCTATTGCTTTGTAGCACTCTTGACCAGTGATTTGCACTAGCTAAGTCCAAAGCATGCATTGTTTAGAGATCTACATCACTTGGCATTCTCTAGTTAGCTCACTATTCACTATCTTGCTCTTGTCATATGCCTTTACTTGAGGACATGTAAAGATTTAAGTGTGGGGGAACTTGATAAGCACATTTCATATACACCTTTTGGCTCTCAAATATGCGGTTTATTGAGATATGACCATCAATTCTTGCTATGAAATATTGAATATTTGCATGAAAATCATATAAAGGATCATTTACTAGTCTTTGGTCTTTTTTGCAGAAATGTGCGCAAAGGCACTATAAATCCTCAAGATCCGGACTAAGTGGCTAAGAGAACGAAGAAGAGGAGAAAGAATGGACCCGACCATGAAGAAAAGATGTAACCAGAGGGGCCAAGCTAAAGTTGGAGGGATCATCTTGTGAAGAAAGAAGAGAAGTGGAAGGGCAAAAGAGCAAAAGTGGCAGATCAGATGAGGGGGATCAAAATCCCTAGCAGCAGCCCCGATCGCCTTTGTGCATGGCATCTCCATCCCCTCTTTCCCCCGCCTCTTTCTTCCACCTCCGACCACCGCCACAGCCAGGCCGGCGTGGCGGCTCGCCACCCAGCACCTCCACATGCTCCACAACCCCGCAGCACCTCCACCCGTGGCATCGCGCTCCCACCACATCACCATCACCACCATCACCACCGCGCGCCACCACTCCCCTCCCCCTACACCATCCATCCATCGCAGCCGTGCCACCGCGCCATCACCAGCATCCACCACCATCGATCCATCTCCACCTTCACTGCGCCATCCGTCCACCATCTCCAGCCACCGACGTACCTCGCGCGCACAACCAGACAAAGGGGAGCACAGGCGTCTGGTCATCCGCGTGAGGGCGCCCCCGTTTTGCTGCTCTACTTCTCCTAACTCATGATGTTGCTCTTCTCTCCACGCCCCCACTGCTTCTTCTTTTTCCCCTTGACCTCCTGCTGCTGTCTCTTCGTCTTCCTCCCTGAACCATAACTGCTGCTGCTCCCTTCTCCTCACGCCTCTACTACAGGCTGCTGCTCCTTATTTGAACCAACTGGTGGCTGCTATTACTTCTCCCCAAAACTGCCGCCGCTCCTCTTTCTTGCTGCACCTTCTTCTCCTGCCTACTGCTTCTTCTTCTTTCCTGCGTCACTTCTGCTGCTCCTGCTCTTCTCTGCCTCGCCACTATTCTTCTTACATGAACCTCAAAACGGCTGCTGCTCTCTTTCTTTCTCTTTCTCTCACTCTTTCTATGTGTGTGTGTGTGTAGTTGCTGATAGTTACTACTAGATGCTAGACCAATTACATTCAAATCAGTATTAGCTCTCTATGTGTCTGTAAGTCAGTTAGTGTACTGTCCTGTTCTGAAAAGGTGAAACTTGTGTATTGTTCTGAACACCCAATTTGTGTTTTGTTATGTATTAGTTTCTGCAATATATGTGAAATTGTGAGTTGTTGAGCTGATCATTTTCGATCAGACTTGTATTGTCATGCATTTTGAGTCTTATATATATATATATAAATTCGGTCAATTCTAGTAACTGTGGTGTTCTATATTTGTGAATCTCCTGTACAAATGAGTTCCATTGCTATAGAACTCAATGCTGCTCTACATCATCTTAATTGTCTGCTTGTGAATCATGTACCATAGTCTTTCTGTCCCTTATCCTTTATGCTTGCCTGTGTTAGTATTTTAATTTCTCAAGCATAACGAAACTACTATAAAGACAGAGAGTATAATCTGAACCTTCCTTTGCTTCTTTTAATTTTCTTTTGTCGATGATTTTTCCCGAATGATCTTAGTTAGTCTAGATTTAATATTCTGCTTTCATCACCCAATATTGTGTTACCTAGATTTAGCCAAGCGTTGTTGCCGTCGCCTAGTCCCTGTGGAGAACACGACATCCGTAGTTTGGGCATAAAATCCCGCTATACTTTTAATTGATCAAGATGTGAAACACGTTGTGTTCTTCGGACAATTCTGATGTCAATTCCAACTGGTAGGCGACTGTTCCGACTCTGGCCATGACGGGGAATGGACCGATATATCTGGGTGCCAATTTTCCTCGGGTCTGAAACCTCTTGACTCCTTTCATAGGGGTGACTCGGAGATATACGTGTTCTCCGGGTTTGAAGCTGATCTGACGATGTTTGGCATCATAGTAACTCTTCTGTCGGGATTTGTCCAGTTGCAGTCTGTTTCGGATTTCCTTGACGTGCTTCTCGGCTTCGAGCATTAAATAAATCCTGAAATTACGGATATCTCCGGTTTGAGACCAATTTAATGGGGCACGACATTTCCGGCCATACAGGGCTTCATAGGGTGACATCTTTAAGCTGCCCTGGAAACTGTTGTTGTAGGAAAACTCGGTGTAGGGCAGACAATCTTCCCACTTGGTTCCTTGGGCCAATGTACATGCCCGGAGCATATCTTCAAGTATTTGATTTACTCGCTCAGTCTGTCCATCTGTCTGAGGATGGTAAGTCGTGTTGTACTTCAGAGCGGTCCCCAAGGCTTGATGAAGTCGGGACCAAAATGCGGATGTGAATAGAGATCCCCTGTCGGAGGTGATAGTCTTGGGTACTCCATGTAGACTGATGATTCTTGATACATACAGCTGTGCAAGTTGATTTGCATGGTATGTGGTCCGGATAGGTAGGAAGTGTGCCACCTTGGTTAGAGTGTCCACTATGACCCATATTGCGTCGTTTCCTCGATGAGATCTTGGTAATCTGCTAATGAAATCCATGCAAATATCGTCCCATTTCCATTGGGACACCTGTCGGCGTTCTGGGAACGGGGGTCCCCAGACTTGCCTGCCTGCGGCCTGCGGTGTGGCTCAAGTGGGGCCCCGATGCAGCCCAGCTTCATCAGCTCAAGCTCAAGACCCTCGCGAGGGGCCAAGCCTCGCGGGTCGGACGACAGGGAGCTTCCTCAGGAACAACCTCCTCAGGCGGGCTCGCGAGGAGGCGGAGAGATCAAGCAGGGCACCTCCCGAGGGGCCCGTGACGCAGGCCATGACGACCGGAGGCTAGGCGGGTGCCAGGCGGGCGCCGACCTATGCAGTGTCCTTGTTTCCCTTTCGGTGCTAAGGGGGCAAGCACATGCAAAGGCATCGGACAAAGGTTACCGTTTCGGTGCAACAAGACCAAGACCAGCAGAACGGCAGGATGGAGGTCATCATGGAGCCCAGGGCAGCGTCACCGTCAGAGCCTTTGGCAGCCGAAGACCAACTTTAGTCAGGATAAGTGTACCAGATGTTCCCCTTCAAAATGGCCAATTGTTGGCACCCTTCCCACTCATTATTTGGGGAGAGGCCCAGGGCCTTGCTCTATAAATAGGGCTAGCCACCACAAGGTAGAGGCATCTGGAGATCGACCAGAGAGAGAGAAGCGACTGAACTCACCCAAGCAATTCGTCGCACCAGCTCAAGAACAGCCCCTCGCGAGGCTGTTCTCCCTTTGTACTGTTCATCATTATCCCCTGAGGCAATCCACCACACCACACACTGGAGTAGGGGATTACACCACAATGGTGGCCTGAACAAGTATATATCTCGTGTCCTCTGTGTGTTCATCTTTCTTGCCTAGATCTTTGCGAGACTTCGAGGCGTGAGCTGGTAGGGGAGAGATCTTCGTGCATACCCCAGTGTTCGAACCTCAAGGGTATGTCGGAACCCGAAATCCGACATTTGGCGCGCCAGGTAGGGGTGCGCCAGAATCTTTTCTTCTCCTAGCCACGTGTGATCTTCCGCCGTGACCATGGCTGACGCTCGCCGAGCTCGCGCCGAGCGTCGGGCTGCTCTCGCCACCCGCGTCGCACAAACGGCGTTGTCGGCATTCTGGGAACGGGGGTCCCCAGACTTGCCTGTCTGCAGCCTGTGGCGTGGCTCAAAGGGTGGCCCAGCATGGCCCATCTTCATCAACACAAGCTCATGGCCCTCATGAGGGGCCAAGCCTCACGGGGCGGACGACGAGGAGCTTCCTCAGGTGCCGCCTCATCAGGCTGGCTCGCGAGGAGGCAGAGAGATCAAGGCAGGGTACCTCACGAGGTGCCCGTGAAGCAAGCCATGACGACCTAGGGTGCCAGGCGGGCGCCAGCCCGCGCAGTGTCCTCCTTTCCTCTTTGGTGCAAAGGAAGCAAGCGCAGGCGAGAGCATCGAGCAAAGGCATCCATTTCGGTGCAACAAGACAAAGACCAGTCCAACGGCAGGAAGGAGGTCATCGTGGAGCGCAAGCCGGCGTCACCACCAGAGCCTTTGACAGACGAGGACCAACTTTAGTCAGGATAAGTGTACTAGATGTTCCCCTTCAAAATGGCCAATTGTTGGCTCCCTTCGCGCTCAATATTTGGGAAGAGGCCCAGGGCCTTTGCCTATAGATAGGACTAGCCACCCACAGGGTAGAGGCATCTTGATAAGCATCTAGAGAGCAACCAGAGACGGGATCCTCACCAAGCAACCAGTAGAGAGAGCGACTGAACTCCCCCTAGTAGTTCATCGCACCAGCCAAGAACAGACCCTCACGAGGCTGTTCTTCCTTGTATTGTTCATCATCAGCCCAAGAGGCAATCCAACACACCACACACTGGAGTAGGGTATTACACCATAATGGTGGCCTGAACCAGTATAAACACCGTGTCTCTTGTGTTGTTCTTTTCATAGCTTAGATCCTAGCATGGCGGTGGGGTGCAGGTAGGTAGTGGGCGAGATCTCCGTGCGCACCCCAGTGTTCGAACCTCAAGGGTCTGCCGGAACCCGAAATCCGACATTTGGCGCGCCAGGTAGGGGTGCACCGGAATTCGTCTTCCACCGCCCTGTTCTCCTCCGACCATCGCATCCATGTCTGATGCTCGTCGGGACCGCGCCGAGCGCCGAGGCGCCCTCGCCTCTCGTGTCGCCCAGACGGCTCCCGTCGGCTGGCGCCCTCGTCGTTCCTCATCGCCTGCCATCAACGCCGCCATCGGCCCGGCGGGGAACGAGCAGCAAGCATCATCCCAGCATCCCTCCGTGAGGCAAGACGGCCGCACTGCTACCCCCTCGTTCACCCCAGCGGGTTCTTCGTCTCGTGCGTTCCGCGCACCCATGGAGGCTCGAGCCGCGCTCATTGCGGCGAACGAGCTCCTGCGCTACCGTCCCGTCGAAGACATCTACGAAGAATGGCTCGACCGCATCGCCGAGCTCGTCCGTGCCGCAGGGGGCTCTCCTGCGCCGTCCATCCCGCTGCGCCGCACCCCACCCCGCGCGGGCGATGAAGCCCCGGGGGTGCCCCAGCCGCCTCCTCCTCAAGAAGGCGCCCTGGCCCCAAGGTGCGTGGCCCCTGGGCCGGATCCGCTCCGTCAGGCGCCAACGCGGCAAGAGCAGAGCTGCCAAGAAGTCCATCGTCCGCAAGAAGCTGCCCGAGTGCTCCCTGCTCCGGCTCATCGCAACCATGCTCCCGCTCCCGTGGGTCAAGACCCCGCGCTGCTCCCAGCTGCAGTGCATGGGGACCCGCAAGACCAAGGTCTTCGCCACCCAAGGCCTCCCATAGCCACAGCAGGCTGCCATGCCTTCACCACCGAGCTGCGCAATGTTGCGTGGCCCGACAAGTTCAAGCCAGACCAGCCTCCTCGCTACGACGGCACGGTCGACCCCATCGAGTTCCTCCAGCTCTACGAGCTGGGCATCGAAGCCGCCAACGGAGACGAGAAGGTCATGGCAAACTGGTTCCCCATGGCGCTCAAGGACAGGGCCCGCACCTGGCTCCTGAACTTGGCCCCCGGCACGGTCTCCTCCTGGGACGAGATGCGCACCCGCTTCATCGCCAACTTCCAAGGTACTCGCGACCGGCCACCCGCCGTGAGCGACATGCGCCGCATCAAGCAGCAGCTAGGGGAGACCCTGCAGAAGTACGTCCAGCGCTTCAACAACGCACGCCTCAAGATTCCCAAGGTGACCGAGGAGGCCATCATCTCGGCCTTCTCCGACGGCGTGCGTGACGTCAAGATGAAGGAGGAGCTGGCGATGCATGAAGATCTGTGCACCTCTCTGGAGCTGTTCAACTTGGCGACCAAGTGCGCTAGGGCTGAGGAAGGGCGCCTCTCCCTCCTCGAGTTGCCTAATGCAGACCCAGAAGAGAAGAATCCCAAGGCCAAGGATGTGAAGCGCAAGGGGGCTATCGTGCTCGCGATAGAACCAGACACAAAGCGGGGCAAAGATCTGCCCGAATCTTCCAAGGGCAGTCGGTATGGTGTGTGCCACGACCTCCACACCCACAACACCAACGAATGTCAAGAGCTCCGGGCCGTGCGAGAAGGAAGGATCAGCTGGCGCCCCGACCGCAGTGACCGGGGCTACGATCGAGGAGGAGGAAGGAACGCAGGACGCTGGGAAGACCGCGGCCCACGCCAAGGGTGGCGCGACCGACCTCACAAGGATCGCTGGCAAGACACGCCTCGGGAGGGAGACTGGAGGGATCAGCCTCGCGAGGATCGCCCGGAAGGCAACGCATGCCTCCCTCCGCTGCCGCTGCAGCCAAGGAGAAACGAGGACCGTCATCAAGACAAGGGGGTTGGGGGCTTCCAGGAGCCACGCGTGATCGCCTGCATCCTGGGCGGAGCTCAAGCCCCAGTCTCTCAATGCATCTTCAAGCAGTTTGCCCGCGAAGTGAACGCAGTCCTCCCCAAGCTCGAAGCCACGCACCGTCTTAGGTGGTCGGCATGCGCCGTCATGTTTAGCTCAGCGGATCAGCTCAAGTGTGCGGCCACAGCCAGAGTCCTCCCGATGCTCTGTTCCCCGATCATCAGCAACGTGCTAGTCACCACGACTCTCATCGATGGTGGGGCAGGGCTCAACGTCTTGTCCATGGAAACATTCAACAATCTTCAAGTGCCCTACGATTAGCTTCAGCCAACCAAGCCTTTCTCCAGAGTCACTGACGGCTCCACGGTCCCGATTGGGCAGGTTCGCCTCCCTGTCACCTTCGGGACACGTGACAACTACCGCATAGAGCTCATTGACTTCGATGTTGCCCACATTCGCCTGCCGTACAACGCCATCCTCGGGTACCCAGCGCTGGCCAAGTTCTTCGCCGTTACTCACCATGGCTACAACGTCCTCAAGATGCCAGGAAGTGGCGGAGTCATCACGGTGCCCTACGAGGAGAAAGACGCGGTGTGCTCCCTGGAGCAAGCCTTTCGGGCCGCATCGCTGGAAGGTCCGGACCGCGGAAGCAGAAGGCTTCCCGAGGCCGCCCCCAAGAAGTAGAAGACATCGTCCGACCTGGCCCCTCAGGAGGCAGGTACCTCAGGGCCCGCGCCTGCCCAGGGGGAACCTCCTTCTATCGCATAGGAAAGCACGCCCGGCGCCCTTCTAAGGCAGGGCTTGGGGGCTCTCCCCTGGAGGGCCATCGACCTTGCCAAGGTCACGAGGGAGGCGCTTGGGCACCACTTGGAGGCGTATTTCGAAGCACGCTTCCCTCAAGAAGGAGCAAGGCAAGGAGGGCCAAACCCTTAGGAGTTCGTCAGCAAGGCCATTCAGGAGTTACAGGAGTCAAGGATCATGAGTGGCAGCGGCCGCTTACCCGCCGCAACTCCCCATCCAGGAGAGGATGGCGGGCTGCACGTCTGCATCGACATCCCAGGGCTCAACCGAGTCGCCTCTAAGGAGCGCTTCCGTCCCTCACGTGTGGGGCGCTGTGGGGGCCCACCCCACAGCTACGTTCGCATGCCCTACGGCTTGCCAAACACGGCTGTGGTACGCCAGCACCTCATGAGGAGCATCCTAGAGGCTCAGGAGGCCAGGCACTCTGGAGTCCTGGCGGAGATGGAGATGGTTCGCGACGAGCCACTAGCGCCACCGGAGCCTCCCGAGGCTCCTAGGCCTGGGGGCTCGTGATGATCGACTCCCGCAGCCCGCTACGTCTGCTACCTCAACACCCCTGCGTCGTCAACACTATCAGGTGACATCTTTATAGTTTCATTTCCAGCTGGAAGCGCCCCCCAGGGCTGCATTATTCCCATGCCGCGTGGGTCCGTCTCTGCAGCATGTATCCTTTTTATTTCATGTTCTTAGCTTACTTTGTTGGGGGCGCCCCTCGGGCTGCATCATCCCCAAGTTGCTTGGGTCAGACCCAGCGGTGTGTATCCCTCTTGCGTTTATTTTCGGGCTATGCATTAGACCCACCATGCTTGTCATTTGGTGCCGTCCGTGGCACCCCTTCTCCCTTGATGTCGGTAGCTTGCGTGTTAAAGGGGGGTACCTGAGCATCGCGACTCAGGGATCCTACCGGCTCTCCAGCCCTCACCCTCTGGCTTTGCCCATGGCATCGCGCTCCGGCAAACCAGCGACCGCTGAGACCAGCTCGAGGGCCGGGACCCGAGGACGTAGAGCGCCGACATCTAACCAAGCTTGCGCGTTAAAGGGGGGGTACCTGAGCATCGCGACTCAGGGCTCCTACCGGCTCTCCAGCCCTCACCCTCTGGCTTTGCCCACGGCATTGCGCCCCGGCAAACCAGCAACGGCTGAGACTAGCTCGAGGGCCGGGACCCGAGGACGTAGAGCACCAACATCT
>NC_057795.1:624428177-624471172 GCF_018294505.1 Triticum aestivum
GAGCCCTCACCCTCTAGCTTTGCCCACGGCATCGCGCCCCGACAAACCAGCGATGACTGAGACCAGCTCGAGGGCCGGGTCCCGAGGACGTAGAGCGCCGACATCTAACCAAGCTTGCGCGTTAAAGGGGGGGGTACCTGAGCATCGCGACTCAGGGCTCCTACCGGCTCTCCAGCCCTCACCCTCTGGCTTTGCCCACGGCATCGCGCCTCGGCAAACCAGCGACGGCTGAGACCAGCTCGAGGGCCGGGACCCGAGGACGTAGAGCATCGGCATCTGGCCAAATTTGCAGGAACACATCACAAGTTAAGGCCCAGTGCCAGGCGCAACCCGCCTTGAGGTAGGGCCCCGTGATTCCCGTGCTGGCTCACGGGTGCCCAGATACACCTCCTCATGCCCTACCGTGCTGACCACATGTCAGGGTGGGGCTGTATACGCCCCGGGGGCTCCTCCCGGAGGGGAGCCCCCTCCCACGCACCAGTGGAAGCACCATGCTCCGCGCTAGCTGACGACACTGCCGAGGAGCGGCTATGCCCGTACACATATGGAAGCGCTATGCTCCGCGCTGGTGATAAACAACTGAGGGTGGCCCTAGGCCGCATCAACCTCAAGGAGCCCAGAGCTCAGTGTCTGGTCTCATCGCAACGCCTCCCCTCGGGAGTGCCGCGCGAGGGGGCTGGGCACGGGGGCTGCGCCTGGGTCACGCCCAGACGTACGCCACCCAGCCAGGCCCCTCGGGCCTGGTTCGTCGCGCATCTCTTCCCGAGCAGAGCCAAGGTACGAAGCCCATTTGAGCATCAAGGGGGACTCCTGAGCATCGTGACTTAGGAGCCTAACTGGTCACGTAGCCCCTCACTCCTTAGTTCCAAAAGGCTAACGGCGGTTGAAGTATGCGCGGGGCCGGGCTCTGCTGACGTAGAATTGTAGATTCACCTGCACATCTCACCTCCATACTTGTTGTTCGTGCACCAAGGGGGACTCCTGAGCATCGCGACTCAGGAGCCTAACTTGTCACGTAGCCCCTCACTCCTTGGTCCCATCCTGGTTTCCGGTCGGGGCTAACGGCGGCTGAGGTATGCGCGGGGCCGGGCTCTGCCAGCATAGAACATGAGCAAGTAGGGAGAGCGCAAATTTCAAGGAATTCAAAAGCAAATTACAGTCCATACTGTTATCACAATACCAAACGCAAGTTTAAACTCCTCCCCGAGGCATGGTACATGTGCAGGAATTAAAAGCAGGACAGGAGCCACAACGGAGTCACTTGTCGGCGGTGGAGCTGCACGGAGCGGGTTTGCTTTGCGGAGCCGCAGTGCCGGTAGCGCCTCACTTTGGCTTGGTGCTGAAGGCCCGGAACTTCCCCAGCAGTGCCTCCGCGCCACCCTTCAGGGCCTCAGCAGCGGCAGCGGCAAGCTCGCCGCTCGCCGGCTCTAGCAGGCTGTCGAGGTTGACGTTGTGGTCGCGAAGATAGATGTGGGTGAGGACCCGCATCAGCGCTGCAGAAGACAAGATGCGCGCCTCGGCCTCAGCCATAGGTCCAAGGCCAAGGGTGACATCTTCAAGAGCACGGACCATGAAGAGGAGCAGCTTGGCGGGGCCATCCTCGGCGCCGGCAAGCGGGCTTTCCAGGCCGCTGTCGTAGAGCGTCTTCAACAAGCCGCGAACCATCACCTCCGTCTCCGTGAAGGCCACGCGGTACTCGGCAAGGACCCGCGCCTTGCCGTCTAGCTCGACCTTCCACGCCTCCAACTCCTGCTCCAGTGCACCCAGGCGGTCACGATGCTTGTTAAGCTTGGCGTCCCGGTCCTTGATGGCCGCCTCACGATCCTTCAAGTCTTCCTCCTTTTCTTGGCGGACATGGACCTCCTCGGCAAGCTAGCTCCACAGGCCCTCCAGTTCGCTCTCCAGCGCCTTGCAGCGACCTTGGGCGTCAGCCGCCTCTCCCAAGGCGGCGGCTCGAGCGGCCTTCACCCCGAGGACGGCCTGCTTCTCCTTGTTGCAGGTCGTTGAGGCTTGAACCAACGCCGCTCGAATCGAAGCATCAGAGCGAATCCATCCAGAAGCCAGCTCCAAGCGCCCGGCCACTAGGCGAGGGTCGGCGCCCAGAAGTTCGTGCCGCAGCCGGTCCAGCTCGGCAGCGGCGCGGTCCACGATGGTGGAAGGAGTCGGAGAGACAGCAGTTGGTGGAGGAGGAGGAGAGGACGGCAGTGTAACCGCAGCATCCTGAGGCAAGACCTGCTGTGCCCCAACGGCTGCGGTGGCGGCATCAGGCATGGGCAGCTCAGGAGTCGCTTGGGCCGTGGGGGCTAAGCCCGCCCCAGCCGGCTCAGCCAGGCCTCGCGAGGATGACCGGGCAGGAGAGGCCTGTGCCTTGCAGTCACCATCTTTCATGGGCAGGGGCGCTGCCCCAGATGGGACCTCAGGAGACCCCTTCGGCCTCTTCGCCGTGGGCGCCAGCCTAGCCAAGAGATGCAGGTTATCGCTCGCAAGCTCGAGCAACCTCCGGCCGTACTTGAAGCCCGAGAGCCGGCTGCAAGGGTCAGCCTCAAGGAGCTCGGGAGCAGGAGGCGCATCTGCGGATCGTCTCGGGGCCAGAGCAGACCCGCTGGGGATCAGCCCGGTCCTGTCCTTCCTCGGCATCGGGGGCAAGCTCCCGCCGCCCTGCTCATCATCATCCTTTTCGTCATCACTGGGTGAGAGGCGGAGAGTGCGGGACCTGCGCCGAGGGAGGGGAGCCCTCGACTCTCCGTTTGTTGCCTCGGAGTCAAGCCCTCCTTCCCTCTCCCCTTCTCCCTTCTCATCGCTGGAATCGTCGGAGGACACATCCACCGGGTCCTCGGGAGCCTCCGCGGGCACGGGCCCGTCCCCGTTGAAGACGGGCATGGACTCCACTACTCGCTCCCAGTCGTCGCGGAGGAACAGGGGCATAGGAGCGCCCTCCAACCTCGCCACGTCGCCCCCGACCAAGGATTGGAGCACCGCAGCCAGATCCTCGTTGGCCAAGACCGCGGGGCTCGGGTGGGGCCTCCACACCGGCAGTGAGTACTGACGAAGTGGAGCCAGCCGGTGCTCCAGGAATTCCCTCAGCAGCGAAGCACCGGTCAACTTCGCCACCGCCATGCTGGCCGGCCTCAGATCCGCGTCCATCTTCTCCAACACCGGCTTCGCGCGGGGGTCCACGAGCTCCACTTGAGACCAATCTTCGGAGCTCGTGGGGTGACCCGTGGGCAAGGTCAGCCAATGGTGGATGCGCCCAGCATCTACCAAGACCCACTTGCTCCTGAAGCCCTCAATCCTCTTCCCCGGGTTCGAAATGGCAATGGAGCTACCGTACGCGACGAAACTCGCGCACGCAGAGATGGGACCATGAGAGGTCCGGAGGGAGAAATAGTGGTGCAGCAAGGCCACTGAGGGCTGCACCCCTACGTGAGCCTCGCAATAGTAGGCGAAGATTGCCAGGAGAAGGACAGAGTTTGGGTGGAGATGCAGAGCTTGCAGCTTGTAATGGCGGAGGACGGAGAAGAAGAACTCGGAGAAGGGAGGTACTAGACCGGCAGTGATGGTGCTCACAAAGAGCGGATAGAAGGTGCTCCCTTGGCCCTCAGGAAGGGCAGAGCCGGCCTTGAACACCTTCGCCCCGTCAATGCCCTGCGCCGCCGCCATCTGGCGCACCCAGGCGAGGCTCGCCTCTGACACGTTCGGCGAGTCCAGGGCAGACGAGTACCAAGCTCCGGCCGGGGACTGGCGAGGCACCATGGCTTCCTAGGTCACGCGATCGAAGTAGATCTGGAGATTTCGGAGGCAGGAAGGAGAAGCACAAGAAAGGGGATCTGGGCAGCAACCGGAGAAAGCAAAAGAACAAGGCCTAGGCAGATGCCGCTCCTTTATCAACTCACACGGTTGCTAAGTCACCCACGTCCCATCAACCGCCACGCGGCGCTCAAGGCCGCAGGCTGTTAGGGCCCGCGGCGCTTCGCACTTCCCTTTCGCCTCTCTGCTCGGCCAAGTCCGGGTGCGCCTTGGGCCCTGGGGCTACTGTCGGTGTTCTGGGAACGGGGGTCCCCAGACTTACCTGCCTGCGGCCGGCGGCGTGGCTCAAAGGGGGGCCCAGCACGGCCCATCTTCATCAACACAAGCTCAAGACCCTCGCGAGGGGCCAAGCCTCGCGGGGCGGATGACGAGGAGCTTCCTCAGGCGCGGCCTCATCAGGCTGGCTCGCGAGGAGGCGGAGAGATCAAGGGAGGGTACCTCACAAGGTGCCGGTGACGCAAGCCATGACGACCAAGGGCGCCAGGCGGGCGCCAGCCCGCGTAGTGTCCTCCTTTCCTCTTTGGTGCAAAGGGAGCAAGCGCAGGCGAGAGCATCAAGCAAAGGCATCCATTTAGGTGCAACAAGACCAAGACCAGTCCAACAGTAGGAAGGAGGTCATCATGGAGCCAAAGTCGGCGTCACCACCAGAGCCTTTGACAGGCGAGGACCAACTTTAGTCAGGATAAGTGTACCAGATGTTCCCCATCAAAATGGCCAATTGTTGGCGCCCTTCCCGCTCAATATTTGGGAAGAGGCCCAGGGCCTTTGCCTATAAATAGGACTAGCCACCCACAGGGTAGAGGCATCTTGATAGGCATCTAGAGAGCAACCAGAGATGGGATCCTCACCAAGCAACCAGTAGAGAGAGCGACTGAACTTCCCCTAGTAGTTCATCGCACCAGCCAAGAACAGACCCTCGCGAGGCTGTTCTTCCTTGTATTGTTCATCATCAGCCCAAGAGGCAATCCACCACACGACACACTGGAGTAGGGTATTACACCACAATGGTGGCCTGAACCAGTATAAACACTGTGTCTCTTGTGTTGTTCTTTTCATAGCTTAGATCCTAGCACGGCAGTGGGGTGCAGGTAGGTAGTGGGCGAGATCCCCGCGTGCACCCCGGTGTTCGAATCTCAAGGGTCTTCCGGAAACCGAAATCCGACAGGCGCCTGTCGGCGGACGCCCCCGTCATTCCTCGTCGCCTGCCGCCAACGCCACCACCGGACCCGGCGGGGAATGAGCAACAGGCCTCATCCCTGCACCCTCCGGTGCAACGTGATGGCCGCAACGCCACCCCGTCACCGACTCCGCCCGGATCGTCATGTCGCGCCCGTCGCGCCCCCACAGAAGCGCCGCCCGCTCCAATAACCGATGCCGATGCTGGGGCCAGGGGGCTCCGAGCCTTGGCCCCCGCCTTGCGGCAGGTGTGTTGGCCGCCCAAGTTCAAGCCCGAGATGTCGCCATGCTACAACGGCGCGGCGGACCCGCTGGTTTTCCTACTAGCATACGAGGAGGCTGTCCTCAAGGCTGGGGGCGAAGACAGGGTGATGGCCAACTGGTTTCCCATGGCCCTCACCGACGTCCCGCGCATGTGGCTGCTCCACCTACCGACGGCTTCTGCGACCTCCTGGGAGGAGCTGTGCAGCCTCTTCCTCGCCCATTACACCGCGCCAGCACCCCCGGTCATTGCAACTCTCCTGGGCGGCTCGCCGGCACCGCCCGCGAGCCGCCATGTCAAGCCATTCACCCGCCAGATTGGTGTCGCCTCCAAGCGCCAGGGAGCTCCCCCAGGTTGGGTGGCGCCCGAGGCCGATCTGACCTTCAACTCAGACGATCACCCCTCCAACCCCGCCGGTTCGGGTGCGCTCCCGATGCTGTGCACCCCCACCATCTGCCAAGTGGCCGTCACCAGGACCCTCATCGACGGTGGAGCTGGTCTCAACATGCTGTCAGCGGAGGCCTTTAGCCTCCTCCACGTGCCACTCAAGTAGCTTCAGCCTAGCATGCCCTTCTCGGGTGTCGGAGCCGGTTCCACGGTCTCCATAGGGCAGATCCGCCTCCCGGTGACCTTCGGCACCTACGACAACTTCCGCACAGAGCTGATTGACTTCGACATCGCCCCCATCGGCCTCCCCTACAATGCCATCCTCGGCTACCCGGCCTTGGCCCGGTTCATGGCAGCAACTCACCCGGCTTACAACCTCATGAAGATGCCCGGGAGTAGCGGTGTCCTCATCGTGTCAGGAGACACAAGAGATGCGCTGCTAGCACTCAACCTTGCATTCAAGACAGCCGCGGTGGCACAGCCTGCCAGCTCCGACGCCCCTGAGCCCTAGGGGGCCGCAACGGCCAAGAAGAGACAGCTATTCACCCAAGACAAGGCAGAAACTAAGCAGGTACCGGTCGACGAGGATGGGTCCACTAATGCCACCTTCACCATAGGCGCCAATATCGAACCCGAGCAGGAGGAGGCCTTGGTGCAGTTCTTGCGCGCGAACAAGAAGGTGTTCGCGTGGGAACCTGATTAGCTAGCAGTGATCCCGAGGGGCGTGATTGAGCATCACCTCAACGTGTGCCCCAATGTGCGCCCCGTGAAGAAGAAAGCGAGGCGGCAGTTCACTGAGAAGCAAGCTTTCATCGTCCAAGAGTCCCGTAAGCTAGAGGCGGCAGGGGTTATTCACGAGGTCCGGTACCCAGATTGGTTGGCTAACCCGGTTGTCGTGCCAAAGAAGGGAGGAAAGGAACGCATGTGTGTCGACTTCACCAACCTCAACAAGGCCTGCCCGCAGGATCCATTTTCGCTTCCTCGCATCGACCAGATCATCGACTCCACCGCTGAGTGTGACCTGCTATGCTTCCTGGATGCCTTCTCGGGCTATCACCAGATCAAGATGGCGGTAGAAGCTGTGGAAAAAACGGCTTTCATGACGCCGTGTGGAGTGTACTGCTATACATGCATGCCGTTTGGGCTGCGCAACGCAGGTGCTACCTTTCAGCAGCTGATGCACATTGCCTTGGGTCGGCAGCTCGGGAGGAATGCTGAGGCTTACGTCGATGACATTGTGGTGAAGTCTCGGGAGGCAAAAACTCTGGTATAGGACTTGGAGGGAACCTTCGCGAGCCTTAATGAGGTGGACCTACGGCTCAACCCGGAGAAGTGCGTGTTTGGAGTCCCCTTGGGCAAGCTCCTGGGTTTCCTCGTATCTCACAGGGGCATCGAGGCCAACCCGGAGAAGGTCAAAGCAGTCGAGGACATGAGCCCGCCGAAGACCCTTAGAGAGATGCAGAAGCTCACCGGGCGTGTGACCGTGCTAGGACTCTTCATCTCTAAGCTGGGGGAACGAGCATTGCCCTTCTTCAAGCTGATGAAGAAGAAGGGGCCCTTTGAATGGACTGAAGAGGCCGACAAGGCGTTCCAGGATCTCAAGAGGTACTTAACCAGCCCCCCGGTGATGGTAGCCCTCGTCCTCGAGAGCCCCTAGTGCTCTACCTTGCAACCACCCCCTACTCCGCCAGCGCAGCCCTGGTGGCGGTCAAGGAGGAGCGTCGGACCAAGGCCGCAGCAACCGTCTGGGTCAAAGCAATGCAGAGCCAAGAAGGCTTCACGGAGACCACGACTCCAGCCGAAAAGGATCACCCGTTGCAGGGGAGCACACCTGGAACAGAAGAGTCCCCTCCAAGCGATCAATCGCTGAGGGCTCCATCGTCTCAGGAGGCACCCCAACCTCTGGAGGACGCAAGCAGCGCCAGCACTCTCAACCTCGTCGAGCACCCCGTGTACTTCGTCAGCACGGTGCTACGAGATGCAAGAGCGCAGTACCCCCTGCCTCAAAAACTCCTCCTCGCGCTACTAGTGGCCTCACGGAAGCTGTGGCACTACTTCCAAGGCCATCCCATCAAGGTCGTCTCAACATACCCCTTGGAAAAGGTACTCAGGAGCCCCAACTCAGCTGGGAGAGTCCCCGAGTGGAACATCGAGCTGCAAGCATTTCAGCTAGAGTTTAGCACGACCAGAGTCATCAAGGGGGCTGCACTTGCGGACTTCATGGCGGAATGGGCAGAAGTGCTTGGCCTCGAGGCTGGTGAGGATCAATCGCTTTCCCCGGGAAGCGAGGCACCGGACGGCTGGGTCATGTACTTCGACAGGGCGTTCTCCTGACACGGCGTGGGGGCTGGCGTGGTGCTCGTATCTCCCACTCAAGACAAGCTCTACTACATCGTACAACTCTGTTTCCAGCATGGAGAAAAGGTCTCCAAGAACATAGCAGAGTACGAAGGCCTGATAGCAGGCCTGAAAGCTGCAGTCGCCTTGGGGGTAAAGCGCCTCACCATCAAGGGCGATTCATAGCTCCTCGTCAACTTCTCCAACAAAGTATACGAGACAAAGGACGAGCACAAGGAAGCCTAACTCGCGGAGGTCCGCATGATGGAGAAGCAGTTCTGGGGGCTGGAGTTGCAGCATGTGCCTCGCGGCACCAATCAAGAGGCTGATGACATCGCCAAGAGGGCATCCAGGCGGCTGCCTCAGGAGCCTGGCGTCTTCAAGGAGCGACTCTTCAAGCCCTCAGCGGCGCTATCACTATCAAGCACGGCGCAACCTCCGGAAGAGCTCCCTCAGCCGCCTGCCTCAGGAGCCCCGATCTGCGGCCCCGACCTCAGGGGCACGCCTACTCCTGGCGTTGGAGCCTCAGGAAGGATGTTGGATCGCAAAGCTCAGGAACTACCACAAGGGACCTTGCCGGAGAAGGAGGAGGAAGCAGAGCGCGTGGCGCGGCAGGCCACGGCCTACTGCATGAAGAAGGAGATCTCTACCGGAGGCGGCCAAATGATGTGTCCCTACGTTGCATTTCCAGAGAGCGAGGGAAGGAGCTGCTGGCAGACATACACGGTGGAGACTGTGGGCATCACTCATCATCACGGACCCTCGTTGGCAAGGTGTTCTGCAGCGTGTTCTATTGGCCCACGGCACTCAGTGACGCCGTGGAGCTGGTGAAGGCTTGTGAGGCCTACCAATTCCATGCCAAGCAGATCCATCAGCCGGCGGGGGGTCTGCAGACTATACCCCTTTCATGGCCGTTCGCAGTCTGGGGGCTGGACATCCTGGGCCCGTTCCCTCGGGTGCCGGGGGGCTATCCCTATCTCTATGTCGCCATGGACAAGTTCACCAAGTGGGCTGAGGTGGAAGCTGTCCGCACCATCCTTGCAGGCTCCGTAGTCAAGTTCATCAAGGGCCTCGTGAGTCGATTCGGAGTGCCTAACCGCATCATCACCGACAACGGTTCGCAATTCACCAGTAACCTCTTCAAAACATATTGTGCTAACCTTGGAACACAGATATGCTATTCTTCGGTAGCGCACCCCCGGAGCAATGGTCAGGCCGAGCGAGCCAACGCAGAGGTCCTGAGGGGCCTCAAATCCAGGACCTTCAAGAAGAAGCTGGAGGCCTGTGGCAGCGGCTGGTACGACGAGCTCCAGTCTGTGTTGTGGTTTATCCGCACGACCGCAGCAAACCAACTGGCGAGACTCCATTCTTCCTCGTCTACGAAGCTGAGGCAGTCCTCCCTCACGAGGTCAGGCGTCGTTCCACACGGGTCCTAGCGTTCGACGAGGCGCAGCAGGATGCCATGCGGGGGACGGATCTTGTGCTGGGAGAGGAACGCCGTCGAGAGGCCGCACTACGAGCGGCAAGGTATCAACAGGCGCTGTAGCGGTACCACTGCCGCAACATCCGCCCCAGGACTCTTGAGGTAGGGGACCTCGTGCTCAGGCGGGTCCTCTCCAGGGAAGGGTTGCACAAGCTCTCTCCCATGTGGGAGGGACCGTTCAAGGTTGTTCATGTTTCCAGGCCCAGCTCCGCGCGCTTAGAGACCCAAGAGGGAGTGCCCATCCAGAACGCGTGGAACATTCAACATCTCCGGAGATTCTACCCCTGAGCGAGGCCTAGTGCCTGTGGAAAAGGCCCGGTGCCTGTGAAGAAGGCCAACGCCTGTGAAGCTACCGCATTTTGGAGAAGGCCCGGTGCCTGTGAAGAAGGCCAACGGTTGTGAAGCTACCGCATTTTGGAGATGGCCCGATGCCTGTGAAGAAGGCCAACGCCTGTGAAGCTACCGTGTTTTGGAGAAGGCCCGGTGCCTATGAAGAAGGCCAATGCCTGTGAAGCTCGCCGCCCGTGACACTCTCACGTAATAATGAGTGGGGATGTACACGACCCGGAGTCTCCGGAGTGCCGCCCTCGGGCCTCAGGGGCTCCCGCCCACGCCCAGTGGCAGCACTTAGCTCCACGCTGGTGAGAAGACGTCGAAGACTAGATTAGGTGCCGGACGCGGCTTTTTCATTTGCTTTCTGCAGTTGGCTTGCTCTTTCCTATTTGGAGTTTTATCGAAGTTGTCCCTGCCTCTGGCTCGAGCCCCCCTTTCTCCTTTTTTGCTCACTTGCTTTGGTTTTCCCTCACGCAAGTCTCGCGAGGGAGGTGCGCGGGTGCCCTCGCGAGCGTTTTCTGCCTCGGTCGCCTAAAGCACTCCTATCTGGGTCCGCTAAGGGAGCACCACTCCTAGTCCTTGCCCCAAGGGCATCACCCCCGCAATCGAACCAAAAGCTACCCCTCTTGACTAATCCCTGCAGGACATAAAGGGCACGGCAAAGCCTCGACCTCCGGAGGCAAAGGCCGCTACAAGCCTCCACGGGTTAAGTAACTCCCGGACACAGGTACACGGCACGGGAACGTAGCACGGAAATAGCGGAAACGACACGATAATTAGCAATGACGGTTCAACATGCCCCCGTGGGGCCCTACACTACTTCCTCTTTTTGCAGGAAAGGAAGAAAGGCAAAACAGGCATGACTAGCTCGGCACCGGCCCACGACGAGGGCTCGTACTGCCTCCAGAGCTCGGTCAGATTCCCTCTTCTCGCTTCACCAGGACGTGACAGCGGACCGACCCGCTACCTTCCCCCAGGCGGGCGCGACGACGCGGGGGCTGGTCGCGGCCCCCATTGGAGGAGCTGCTGCCTGAAGGAGAGTCGGCAAAGCTCGGCAATCCCCGGGCGCTGCAACCCACGCGCCTGCCGTCGTCCTCGCCCTGATCAACGCGAAGGCTGGGGGCCCTGCCACGGTCATCGTCTTCGGGGCAGCACCCAGCACGGCGACCGTCTTCCCCGAACACCCTCACGTAGAGGGTGGCGTCACAGTCAAACCTGAAGTGCAAGGTGCACCACCGGCCCATGCCACGCCCGTGGGAAAAAGTTTGCCAGCCGCGGGTCAGGGCCAAACCCCCCGCGGCGGAAACCTCCAGCGAAGCCTAGGAGGCCCTGCTGTAGCAGCCGTCCGCCTGAAGCCAGAGGCCGCCTGGAGCGCCGGCCATAAGCTCACCTATGAAGAAGCGAGGAAGCTGGAGCCAAGTGCTGGTCAGGTCCACCGACCACACGACGAACTCTGGCAGCACTTCCGCCGAGCGGAAGCATGGTCTGGGGGGCCGCACAGCCACAGTGTGCCTCCCGTCAACGACCGGGTGCTCGTCGCTATGCAGGGAGCCGCCTCTGCTACCGTGGGAAGCCACCATAGGGGATGCAGGGTGCTTGCGGGGGCGGCCCCGACCACGCTTAGTCGGAGGAGAGTCAGGCCCTTCCTAGCGAGCTTTTGCCTTCTCCACGGCCGAGAACCTCTTCGGCGGAGCCATGGAGATAGCAAGCAGTCGGAGCGAAGAAGAGGAGCAGCAGCAGAGGGAGACGAATTGGAGTGGCTTGCGCCGTTCCGCACTTATAGCCGGAGGAGGCCAACCGTCGGCCTCCATGATCGCAGGTAATCGTGACCCGTCTTTGCATGCAGGGACTTGTCAAGTCGTGCGGTTGTCGAGGCATCGTGGGGAAGCGGAGATGCCCATGTTCAATCAACCGCCACGCGGCGCCCAAAGACGCAGGCTGTTGGGGCTCGCGGCGCTTCGCACTTGCCCCTTCACTTCTCTGCTAAGCCAAGTCCGGGCGCGCCTTGGGCCCGGGGGCTATTGTCGGTGTTCTGGGAATGGGGGTCCCCAGACTTGCCTGCCTGCGGCCTGCAGCGTGGCTCAAGTGGGGGCCCGATGCAGCCCAGCTTCATCAGCTCAAGCTCAAGACCCTCGCGAGGGGCCAAGCCTTGCGGGGCGGACGACAGGGAGCTTCCTCAGGAACAGCCTCCTCACGCGGGCTCGTGAGGAGGCCGAGAGATCAAGGCAGGGCACCTCCTGAGGGGCCCGTGATGCAAGCCATGACGATCGGAGGCCAGGTGGGTGCCAGGCGGGCGCCGGCCTGTGCAGTGTCCTTGTTTCCCTTTTGGTGCTAAGTGGCAAGCACAGGCCAAGGCATCGGACAAAGGTTACTGTTTCGGTGCAACAAGACCAAGACCAGCAGAACGGCAGGATGGAGGTCATCGTGGAGCCCAGGGCGGCGTCACCGTCAGAGCCTTTGGCAGCCGAAGACCAACTTTAGTTAGGATAAGTGTACCAGATGTTCCCCTTCAAAATGGCCAATTTTTGGCGCCCTTCCCGCTCATTATTTGGGGAGAGGCCCAGGGCTTCGCTCTATAAATAGGGCTCGCCACCACAAGGTAGAGGCATCTGGAGATCGACCAGAGAGAGAGAGAGAGAAGCGACTGAACTCACCCAAGCATTTCATAGCACCAGCTCAAGAACAGCCCCTCGCGAGGCTGTTCTCCCTTTGTACTGTTCATCATCAGCCCCTGAGGCAATCCACCACACCACACACTGGAGTAGGGTATTACACCACAATGGTGGCCTGAACCAGTATAAATCTCGTGTCCTCTGTGTGTTCATCTTTCTTGCCTAGATCTTTGCGAGACTTCGAGGCGTGAGCTGGTAGGGGAGAGATCTTCATGTGCACCCCAGTGTTCGAACCTCAAGGGTCTGCCAGAACCCGAAATCCGACAACACCGGCAGAGGCTGGAGGAGTCTGGCGGGTTTTTGGTGTTCTGCCTTTACCTTATTGCAGATATCGCAGTAGGCCACAAAATACACGATGTCTTTCTTCATTCCATCCCACCAAAATATCTGACGAAGAGCCTCATACATCTTGGTACCACCGAGATGAATTGAGTATGGTGCTTCATTTGCTTCCGCCAATATTTTCTTCTTCAGACTGTCTTGGTTGGGTATGCAAAGTCTTACTCGGAACCTTAGCGAACCTTGCTGATCCATAGTGAAATCGGGTGCTTGCACTTGGTACATCTTCTGAACATATATCCGTAACACCTTATCATCCGCTTGAGCTCTGCGGATTTCTTCTTCGAGAGTAGGAGCAACTTCCAAAATATTGGTAAGACAGGCGTCAGTGATTACCAGATTCAGCTGCATGATTTCTTCATAGAGCTCTGGAGGCAAGGAATCCATTAGGGCATTGAGGTTGGCTGGTTTGCGGTTGAGGGCATCAGCCACCACATTAACTTTGCCCGGGTGATAATTTATTCTGAGGTCATAGTCCTTAACCAACTCGAGCCATCTTCGCTGTCAAAGGTTCAAGTCAGGCTGAGTGAATATATACTTGAGACTTTTATGGTTGGTGAATATCTGGCACTTCTTTCCAATCTGATAATGTCTCCAGATTTTAAAGCGTGCACCACTACAGCCAATTCCTTCATGTTGTCGCAGTTGGCAAGATGCATAGGCCACCACTTTTCCATCTTGCAGGAGTACACACCCTGTCCTTTTCTGGAGGCGTTGTAGTAAACATCAAAACTGCGGTAGATATCTGGAGGAGTTAATACGGGTGCTGATGTCAGTCTGGTTTTTAACTCATTGAAGCTCCATTCGCAGTCTTCAGTCCATACGAACTTCTTGTCCTTCTTGAGGAGCTCAGTCATTGGCTTAGCAATCTTGGAAAATCCTTCGATAAAACGGCGATAATATCTGGCTAGTCCAAGGAAACTCCGGATTTCTGAGACGGTGGTGGGTACGGACCAATCAAGTACATCTTTTACCTTGCTTGGGTCCACCGAGATTCCTTCTGCCGAGAGGATATGTCTGAGGAATCCCACTTGCTGGAGCCCAAACTCACATTTGCTGAATTTGGCATACAATTGATGATCATGAAGCCGTTGCAAAACTGCGCGAAGATGCGACTTATGTTCCTTGTTTTTGGAATAAATGAGGATGTCATTAATGAACACCACCAAAAATTTGTCCAAGAAGTCCACAAACACCTTCTTCATCATATGCATAAAGAATGCAGGAGTGTTGGTGAGGCCGAAAGACATAACAGTGTATTCGTAAAGACCGTACCGAGTGGTGAACGCGGTCTTAGGAATATCTTCCTTCTTAATCTTGATTTGATGATATCCCGTCCTGAAATCAATCTTTGAGACTACTTTGGCCCCACTGAGTTGATCAAACAAATCGTCAAGTCTCGGTAGTGGATACTTGTAATGGTGATTTTATTCAGCTGTCGATAGTCTACACACATTCGTAGGCTTCCATCCTTTTTGTCCACGAAGATTGCTGGTGATCCCCATGGTGAAGAGCTGGGACGAATGTATCCTTTTGCAGCATCTCATCCAGTTGTTTCTTCAATTCCACCAATTCCGAGGAGGGCATCCGATAATATTTCTTATGTATCGGGGTGGTTCCAGGCACTAGGTCAATAGCGAACTCTAATTCTTGGTCTGGTGGCATGCCAGGTAATTCTTCAGGAAATACATCTGGATACTCGCTGAACACTGGAATTAATTCCACCTCTTCTGCCACAGCTGTGAAAACCATATCCTTCGCGGGGATGCACTTGCGGGCATAAAAACTTGTGGTGCGACCTTCCATATTTTTCAGAGTAACTTCTCTGGTCGCATAGATGATGTAGACTTGTTATTGGGTGAACCAATTCATGCCCAGAATGACATCCAATTTGTTGGAATCGATGATTATCAACGATGTTGGAAACTTGATGCCCTTGATGTCAATCTCCAAATTTTGCCAGACGAGATTGCTTTTGAGTATGGATCTCGGGGATTGTACCAGCATGTGCTTTCCCAAAATCATGCAAGAAAAATTGTTTTGGGAAGCAAAACTCCATGAAATAAAAGAGTGGGAAGCCCCAGAGTCAAGTAAAATTACGGCTGGTATGTCGTTGACAAGAAACATACCAATGACGACTACCGGGTCCTCTTGGGCTTCGTCTGCGGAAATGTGATGAACTTTCCCTTGAATTATATCACGGGTGGAATACTGCTCCATGTAGTTAACTTGCAGCTGAAATGGAGCGACGTGCTTGGTGTTCTTGGGACATTGTCGGGCGTAGTGTCCGCTTTGACCACAACTGAAGCACGAATTGTTGTGCTGGCAATCGTCGCGCACCGGGCTGGTCACGACATTCTTGACTTGTGTAGTAGTCTTGTTGACGTTCTGCTGCCAATTGGGTTTGTACTCCAACTGAGTCTGTTGCCATGTACGAGCCTTTTGCACTGGTTGCATATCCTTCTTGGGCTCGAATTTGCGCTTGTTGTCATTAACAGCTGGCTTGTTGTCGTGCAGGAGCTTGTGTTCTCTCTCGGTGATTACGGCCTTGTTCACCAAAGTCAGGAAGTCTAGGAAATCCAACATACTGAGAGTGCACAGGAGATGTTGATGTAGGCCTCCAAGAAATCAGTTGATCTTCCGCTCTTCGGTGGCCACATCATGGAGAGAGTAGCGGGCCAGATGGTTGAATTTATTCAGATACTCGGCGACGGTCATGGTGCTTTGAGTGAGGGCGAGAAATTCACGTTGCTTGATCTTCATGACTCCGGTGGGAATATGATATTTGCGGAAGTGATCCTTGAATTTTGTCCAAGTAATTTCCTCGTCGACAAGCCATATTGCTTTGGCATTATCCCACCATATAGCGGCAGCTCCTTCAAGATAATGTGTTGCAAAGGGAACCTTGTCTTTGTCGTTTGTGCGAGCAATTTCCAGTTTTCTTTCAATAGTCCTTAGCCAGTCGTCGGCGTCCAAAGGATCAGTAGCATGGCTGAAACTGGGAGGCTTGGTTCGCTAAAAATCTGATAGCTTGGAATGATGGCCATTCTGGTTTCCATTCTACCCAACCATAACTTGAACACTTTTCAGTATTTCAAGCAGATCGTTGCTCCTTCTTTCTTCAAACATTCACATGGTTTGCTCGGTGGAAGGCGGTTGTGGCGGTGGAGGCGGAGGTGGCTGGTATGGTTCAGGGGAATGTCCTGACTGTTTTGCAGAACGACGGACAGGGACATCCTCACCAGCTTGACTATTGCTGCCTCCATGTGGCATCCTATTTTTTGGTTTCCCAATACATAGCAACCATGATGAGAAAATTCCAAATTGGGGGAAAACCAACGACAAATCCTGGAAGAAAGCAGCGAATAAAACCAAGTCGAAAAGAAATCCAACATAATTATACATAGTCCAAACATGAAAATAAACATCGCAATGGGTCTACTACCCTCGTACATGAAACTACGCATCATGACAAGTGCGATTACAGCCATACATCATGCTCATGACTACCACGATACTCTAACGATCTACTGCTCGGATGGTGCTGCTGTAGGCTCATCTCCCGAGCCGGACCTAGATCCTGAACTGGTAGTAGGGACCTCTGGGGGAAGAGAGGTGCGCTGGCGCTGCCTTGAGGGCTCTCCCTCAGGGGCAGGCGGGGGATGGGATCTAAGCATAGGAGCGGCAGGAGTAGCGACAAGAGAAGACCATACAACCGGAGTGCTGTGAGGGTTCACCATCAAAGGGTTAACGGTACCCTACGAGGTCGTTGTAGGAACGGAGGTGGGAGGAGCAGAAGTGTAGATGACAGCGGGAAGTGTCAGGACCCTGACTCGATGTCACATCGATCTAGCTGGTAACACCTCATATCACTTTGCGGCCTCACGCACGGTATTCCCACGGGTGTCGTCTTACCTTTTCCCGGGACCGTTTGCGCCTTTTGGCTCACGTATATGATAGTGTCGCTAGCATCCATATGATAAAGAGCCCGGGCTGACATGACTAGTCGTAAACCCAAAGTGGCACAGACTTACAGGGACAGGCATCCATGACCCAGCTTCGAACGTGTCGGTCATCAGCAAGTGGGTCCGGGCTGTAGCACTGGGCTAGCAGGACTCCGGTAAACCGGGCTGTAGCGGGCTAACAGGACTCCGGTACTCAAAGCGTGACATTTCCCCGAAGGGACAGACACAGGAACGAAGAAGGACACATGCCGGCCAGCCTAAGTGTTCCAGAGCAGTAGCAAGCTACCATGGCTCAGCGGTAACACTAGGAGACATTTCCCGGTAAGAGGGGCTACTAAAGATAAACAACTAGATGGTCAGATCCCACACATACCAAGCATTTCAATCATACACACAATATGCTCGATATGTGCAAATACAACGAAGCATCACAACATGACTCTACGACACAAATACTTTATTTAAGGCTCAGGGAGCCATACATATCATACACAAAGGTACGGGTCTCACGACCCAACATACAAGTCATACAGTCATACAAGCCAGCAGCGGAAGTAACTTGTCTGGGTACAGACAACTAGTAAAACAAAAGAGGCTTGGAAAGCCTGGCTATACTACGTGGTCCTTCACAAGCTCAGGGTCACCACCTGGGTCTTTAGCCTACTCGTTGATGTCAACGTCTACATAGAACCCATCAGAAGGGGTTGCAGCGTCTTCTGTAAAAATGTAGATTATAGCAACATGAGTACAAAGGTACTCAGCAAGACTTACATCAGATCCTACATACATGCATAGTATCAAGAAGGGTTGGTGGAGTTATTGCAGCAAGCCAGCTTTGACTCTTGGCTAGGCTATCCTACGATACTCCAACTTGAAATGGTTTTGCGCACACGAGTCCACTACTCACCACTTCAATACACTACCGAGGATCCACCTCCGTCTTCCTACGGAAGAGCCATCCTCGGCACTCACACTTATCTTGAGGCTTTTAGTGGTTTCCATTTACTTGTCTATGAACTGTATAGGCAACCAAGTAGTCCTTTACCGCGGACGCGACTATTCGAATAGATCATGTTAACCCTGCAGGGGTGTACTTCTTCATACATGTTTCCACCACTTAGCGTCTGCACACGACATGTGCTCGGCAGACTTCAAGCGAAAGCCGACGTGGGTGTAGACCACGACCTACCTAAACACTTAAGCCTCTAGTCCAGGTTTATCGCCTATTCAGGTTCCATCCGCAGGGAGTCCGGCCGAGGTTTCCCATACGGCCCCGAACGATGTGAACAGGGTTCCCGAGATACCTAACGGGTATTCGGTACACCGTGCCACGTACCTACCGCATCACAGCCCACCCCTACGGTCAGCGCTGTCCACGGCCTCCAGTAGGCTACAAACACCAGAAACTACTTGCAACTCCTGGACAGAGAGCTAGGGTGAATAAGAAGTCGAGCGGGGTCATATTTCAGGGCCCAATGCATGGTAGTAGCTGATTCTTAAATCACACATACAGATCTCAGTGCTTAAGGTCGGCTTCAATGAAACAACCCACCATGTACTCCTACATGGCCTCTCATCGATACCTTTACCAAATCGTGTTCACCACACCATTCTCATTACCGACATAACATTTCACTCTAGCTCATCACCCGGATGAACCAGACCTGACACGACTCTAAGCATAGCAGGCATAGCAAGGTAGGAACAACACATACATATGGCTCAATCAACTCCTACACATGCTAGTGGGTTTCATCTAGTTACTGTGGCAATGACAGGTCATGCAGAGGAAATGGGTTCAACTACCGTAGCACACAGCAGTTTGAATCGCGTTGTCTTAATGCAGTAAAAGAGAGCAGGAGCGAGAACATGGGATTGTATCGATATGATCAAATGGTTGGTTGCTTGCCTGATGGTTCGATGCACTGATACGGTTCTTCGTTAGGGTAATCACGGTACTCCTCGGAGGCAGAACCTGTCGCAAAGGACATCGATACACAAGCATCACCAAACAATGTGCAACAATATGATGCATGCATGAAACATGGCAATATGAGTGTGTTGGGCTAATGCAACTAAAACCAGAAGGGTTTGAACAAATTTGAATCAAAGATTCAAATTTCAAACTCAAACATGGCCTTTTAAAAGTGCTTTTCCTTGTTCTGCTTGAAACATCAATTTAACTTGTTTGATCATGCATGAAAATAGTACAGATGGATAGATTGGATTTTTCTGATCATTTTTCATATATAATTTGTCCAATTTGGAGTTACAGAATAAAAGTTATGAATTTTTGAAGTTTAAATAATATTCTGGAATTTCCTGATTTAAATTAAATCCAGAAATATAAATATTGCGCCAGCATGACGTCAGCATGACGTCAGTGGTCAACTGCGGCTGGCTGGAGTCAAACCTGACGTGTGGGGTCCACACGTCAGTGACAGGGGGGCTTAACAGGATTAAATTAATCCTAATTAGGGGTTAGTGGCGCTGGGGCCCACTGTCAGTGTCAGGGGGGGGGTTGACTACGGTAATTAGGACTAACTAACCACCTGGCCGACAGGGCCCACGCGTCAGTGACCCTGGGGGGGTCAAACCCCAGGTCGGACAAGTCAAACCCCACCGGCGACATGACGCCGGCGAGGTCCGAGACGGCGGCGAAAGTGCTTTTTGCCATTCCGGCAACCAAATGGACGGCGGAAGGGATCTACGTGTTGCTGAGGTTGAGCCGCGACTATTGGTGGTGGTGGTTGGGCTCGGGGTGGCCAGAGTTGACGGCGGCGAGCTCGGCTGCGGCGGCCGGAGTTCGGGTGCGGTCGGAATCGGTGTTGCAGGGCGTTAGGAGAGGTGTTGGTGCGTGCTACGTGCTCCTAGTGAGGTGTGGAGCACGATGGTGTGCTCGGTTGGGCGCTACGGCGACCGTGGCCACGACGGCGACATCGCCGGCGGCGTGGAGCTCTCGGCCAAGGTGGGGCTAGGGCCTAGAGGTCGAAAGAGACCAGGGGAGAAGGGGGAAATGATCCGGGGGCTCACCGCGGAGCTGCAGGGATGGTTAGCGGGCTCGGGGACGCGCTAGAGACGACGAATTCGACGGCGACGATGGTCGGAGCCCGAAGAGGGGAACGGCGACGTGGCGGCGATGCAGGGCTTCTGGGGAGCTGTGGAGCGGTGGGGAGGAAGAGGGAGTCGAGGCGGAGCTCCTGAGCTAGTCGGGGGAGCGAGGGGTGGTCGGAGACGGCGGCTATGGCGAACGGCGGCGACGGTGGTGTTCGGCCATGAGAGAGAGAGAGGGAGCAGCACGGGAGAGAGAGGGGGATAAGGCCAGGGGATCGGGGCGGCACCGAGAAGAAGCGCCGCGGCGTCGCACTGGCGGGGGAGGCAGGCAGACGAGCTGGTGGCGTGGCGCTCCGGCCGTGCGCGCGCGCCGGCCACACGCCTGGCCGACTGGCGCCAGGAGGACGACGGCGGTGGTGGGCTGGGCTGGCTTGCTGGGCCGGCCAGCTGGCTGGGCCGCACAGGGAGGAGCCCAGGTAAGCTCCTCCTGTTATTTCTTTTTCTGTTTTCTAATTTCTGACATTTGTTTTGATTTAAATAATATATTAAATCATTTATTTAACTTATGCCAATTTTTGCAGGAGCCATATATATTATTCCAAAGCTCTTTTATAAATGGCATAATATTTGGGCATATATTAATATATATAATTAATATATTTCCAATGCAAATACTTATGCATTAATTCCAAATGCCCAAAATAAATGTCCATGAGCCACTAAAAATATTGGTTTGATTTTTATCTCTGTCCAATATTTTCAGAGAGCAACATGAGCATTTTCTTGGATCCTTTTGGAGAAATTTTTATTTGGGTCATTTTCAAAATGATTCTGAGGGTTTCACAGATCCCCATTTCAAATTTCTGATGAAAGAGTAAACATGATGCAACACTCTAATGCATGACTAGCTAGGGTGTGACAACTCACCCCCACTCAAAAAAATCTCGTCCCGAGATTTGGGTTCCTCCGGGAAGAAGGCGGGATACTCGAGTCGAAGACGATCCTCCCTTTCCCAAGTTGCTTCATCCTCAGAATGGTGCGACCATTGAACCTTGAGAAACTTGATATTATGACGTCGCGTGGTACGTTCGGCTTGATCGAGGATGCGAATGGGGTACTCTCGATATGTAAGATCATCTTGGAGATCAAGCGTTTCGTGGTCCACTTCACGGATAGGATCCGAGAAGCAACGCCTGAGTTGAGAAACGTGGAAGACATCGTGGACCCTGGAGAGGTGCGGAGGTAGTTCCGATTGGTAGGCAACTTCTCCTCGTTTGGCGAGAATGCGAAAAGGTCCGATGTAACGAGGAGCCAATTTGCCTTTGATACCGAAACGATGGGTTCCCTTCAGAGGGGTGACCCGAAGATAAGCCTTCTCGTCAACCTCGAAAGTCATAGCCTTATGTTTTCGGTCATATTGACTCTTTTGACGAGATTGGGCTGTTTTCAACTTTTCACGAACGATACGAACTTGTTCTTCTGCTTCCTGAATCATATTCGGGCCAAAGAATTGTCTTTCCCCGGTCTCTGACCAGTTAAGGGGTGTTCGACATCGTCGTCCATAGAGAACTTCAAAAGGGGCTTTACCCAAGCTAGATTGATAGCTGTTGTTGTAAGCGAATTCGGCAAATGGAAGGCACTTCTCCCAGTCCATTCCGAACGAGATAACAGAGGCTCGAAGCATGTCTTCTAGAATCTGATTGACGCGTTCCACTTGACCACTTGACTGAGGGTGGAAAGCGGTGCTAAAGGAGAGACGAGTTCCCATAGCATTTTGGAAACTTTCCCAAAATCGAGAGGTGAAAAGACTTCCTCGATCCGAGTTAATTTCCAAAGGAACAGCATGGAGGGACACTATTCGGGAGATGTATAAGTCTGCCAGCTGGCTAGCGGTTATACTCTCACGAACAGGTAGGAAATGGGCTACCTTGGAAAGACGATCGACAACGACGAAAATAGCATTATTCCCTCTCTTGGTCCTGGGAAAACCGGTAATGAAATCCATACCAATTTTATCCCATTTCCATTCAGGAATAGCTAAGGGTTGAAGGGTGCCAGCAGGCCGTTGATGCTCTGCTTTTACACGACGACAGACGTCGCAATTTGCAATATACTGAGCAATTTCTCTCTTCATCCTAGTCCACCAGAACCTCTGGCGTAGGTCCTGATACATCTTAGTACTACCGGGATGAATGGTGAGAGGAGATTCATGAGCCTCCTTAAGGATCAACTGCCGTAGATGCTGGTTCTTGGGAACCACTAGACGGTTCTCAAAGTACACAACACCATGATCATTTGTGGAGAAACAACTAGCACCTCCGCTAGCAATGTTCTCTTTGATTTTAGATATTCCCTTATCTCGCTTTTGGGCAGCGATGATTTGATCCGTAAGAGTAGGTTTTGCTACCAAGGTGGAAAGAAAACCTTGAGGTACAATGTGAAGGTTAAGCTTCCGAAATTCCTCATGGAGAAGCGGTTGACTTCGTTGTAACATCAGGTTGTTACAATAAGATTTACGACTTAGCGCATCAGCCATGACGTTGGCTTTCCCTGGAGTGTAGGTTATTCCTAAGTCGAAGTCTGTGATCAATTCAACCCAACGTCTCTGCCTGAGATTCAAATCCGGTTGGGTGAAAATATACTTCAGACTTTGGTGATCAGTGAATATTTCGCAACGATTACCGAGGAGGTAATGTCGCCAGGTCTTAAGTGCATAGACTACGGCTGCAAGCTCTAGATCATGAGTAGGATAATTCTCCTCATGTGGGTGCAATTGCCGTGAAGCGTAAGCAATGACGTGTCGATCTTGCATAAGAATGCAACCTAGTCCTTGTCGTGAGGCGTCGCAGTAGATAACAAAGTCCTTGGAGAAGTCTGGCGGTACCAGCACGGGAGCAGAGGTCAGGCGTCTTTTCAGTTCCTGAAAGCTGTGCTCACATTGTGGAGTCCATTCGAACTTTTTATCTTTCTTGAGGAGCTCGGTTAGAGGTTTAGCAACCTTGGAGAAGTTCTCGACAAAGCGACGACAATAGCTCGCTAAACCTAGAAAACTCCGAACTTGCTTGACCGATTCAGGCGGAGTCCAATCAAGGACGGCTTGAACTCGCTCAGGGTTAACAGCAATACCTTTACCAGATATTACATGACCCAGATAGGTCACTTCTGACAACCAGAGTTCACATTTTGAAAATTTGGCATAAAGGCGATGCTCTCGAAGTTTCTTCAACACTAGCCTTAAATGTTCGGCATGTTCTTCCTCGTTCTTGGAGTAGATGAGTATATCATCGAGATAAACTACGACGAATTTATCCAAATACTCCATGAAGATTGAGTTCATTAACCGAGAAAAGGTGGCTGGAGCATTGGTTAAACCGAAGGACATGACGGTGTACTCGTATTGGCCATAACGAGTAACAAAAGCCGTTTTAGGAATGTCCCCGTTTCTGATTTTGATTTGATGGTAGCCCAACCTCAAATCCATCTTGGAGAAGACTGAGGATCCAGCGAGCTGATCATACAGATCATTGATCCTGGGAAGTGGATATTTGTTCTTGATCGTGACCAAATTGACAGGTCGGTAATCTACAACCATCCGGTCCGTACCATCCTTCTTCTTGACGAATAGGACGGGGCAAGCCCACGGAGATGAGCTAGGTCGGATGAAACCCTTTTTCAAGGACTCATCGAGTTGTTTCTTAAGCTCGGCTAGTTCTAGGGGTGCCATCTTATAAGGTCTTCTAGCAATCGGAACGGTTCCGGGGATGAGGTCAATTACGAACTCAACATCCCTGTCAGGTGGAACACCTGGCAATTCCTCTGGAAAGACATCCGGGAAGTCACAGACTACCGGCACGTCCTCAAGATCTGGCAAGGGGCTGGCGTTAAGAGAATATAATTGTCGCTTGGCTATTCGGGTCAAGACATTGACTATCTTCCCCGAAGGATGGGTGAGTTGAACAGTCCTAGAGAAGCAATCAATTTTGGCTTGATGAGCTGACATCCAGTCCATACCCAGAATGATATTAATATCTGAAGATTTAAGGGCTATCAAAGATGCGAGAAAAACAAGTCTGTCGACTTGGATTTCGTTTCCATGGCTTACTCTAGAGGTTTGCCATTTGGATCCCGGAGTTTGAATTACCATAGAGGTTGGCATATCACCGAATGCGACGTTATGCAAGCGAGCATAGTTTTCAGATATAAAAGAATGAGAGGCTCCTGTATCGAAAAGAACAGATGCCGGGTGGCAATTAACAAGAAGCGTACCGAGAACGACGTTGGGATCCTCTTGAGCTTCTTCGGCAGAGATACAGTTGACATGGCCACGTGAAGCGGTGACCGGCTTGGCGTGGAACACTTTCCCTGTCGGCTTGCCACGGCCAACAGCTTTAGCAGATTGATTGGGGTTGGTCTGGGGGCACTCACGCATATAGTGACCAGATTCCCCACACTTGAAACAAATCACGGAACTGGTACGTGGAGGAGCATTATTGGTTGGACCCCCATAGGGCTTGGCTGGAGCAGATTGTTGAACGGGGCGAGGCGCCTGGAAAGATGGCCTCGGTGTGAACCTGGGTGGCAGGGCGGTGTTGGGCACCCACACGCGGCGCTTCTGAGGACCAGCACCGGATGAGGAACCTATATCACAGCCATGCTTGCGTGTTGCATCATAGTCAGTCTGACCAGTTTCAGCACTGATGGCTTTGTTGACAAGTTTCTGAAAAGATGTGCACTCATGCAGACGGAGGTCGCGGCGAAGCTCAGGACTAAGGCCCTTACGAAACCTTGCTTGCTTCTTGGCGTCAGTAGACACTTCCTCAGTTGCATATCGGGCGAGATTACCAAACTCCCTGCTATAGACATCCACAGAAAGTCGGCCTTGGGTGAAACTGCAAAATTCTTCACGTTTACGGTCCATGAGACCCTCCGGAATGTGATGTTCACGGAAAGCCTCGCTGAACTCAGCCCAAGTAGTGACATGGCCCGCTGGGCGCATAGCTCCATAATTCTCCCACCATAGACTGGCGGGGCCTTCAAGATGATATGCAGCAAAGGTGACCTTGTCAGCCTCAGCTACGAGCGCGGAACGCAGCTTGTGAGAGATACTGCGAAGCCAGTCATCAGCGTCGAGAGGCTCGACTGAGTGGTGGAACGTGGGTGGATGCAATTTGATAAAATCACTGAGTGACACCACGTTAGCCCTCTGATGGTGTGCTGTATTCTGTTCAATACGCTCCAACAAACGGTTGGTCTCCCGCTTGTTTCTCTCAGCTTCCATCATAACCTCGGCTAGTGAAGGAGGATGAGGCAGATTTTCATTCCTGGCTTCACTGCCTTCGGCCTGCTCTTGGGAAGCAGGGTTAGCGCGCGTGTTGACCATCCTAGGTAAACAAGACAATGATTTAGTCAGAACGATAAGATTCCGACATAGGATACATAATGTAAGGAATAACTCGGAATGCAAGATGATCATCCGTATGACATGGTAGATACAGAAACTGCTTCTTTTATTCCATCGTCATACACACCATACAGGGTTTAGTACAAGACCAAACAAAGCACTAATACGGTGAAAAGAGGATTACATCTCATCGGAGGCATTCCAAGCTCCTATACATTATTTTTCTACACCTCCGGAAGGAGTACAAACTAGGTCATATCCCACGAGTCACGCGGGACGATAGACGACACAGCTAGTGCGAACTAGTGATACTACCACTAACTCAGACCGATCCTTAGTAGTCCTCGTAGAAGTCACCTCCATAGCCTGGAAGTTCAACATGATCATCCGGAAACAGACGGTCTCGCGGAGCTTGTGGACCATAGGGGCTAGGATGAGGCCTTGGACCAACAGACGGTGGCCTGCGGGGACCGCGAGGTGGGGTGATGCCTCCTACATCACGCCAAACCATCACGTCTGGCAGAGCAGATCTCACAGGATAGAGATCGCGCATATCTGAGAATCCAGCTTGCACCGCCGGTGCGAACCGAGTCAAAGTGGCCCAGTGGTCAGCACGGGTATTAAAGAGCTCTAACCTTAAGGCCCGATTTTCACGGTCCTTATCCTCGAGCATCTCAGCAGTGGTGCGAGTCCGTGAATCCTCCTGAGTGGAGTCAGCATAGATAGCCTGGAGATACCCTTGTGCTCCCGGAAGTGATCCTGGCATATACCGGAAGTCAGAGTCCCGAAATAAACCAGATCTGACTCGCATAATGGTCATCATAGAGTAGGCGGCGTCCTGCACAGCCATCTCAATAGTAACCCCGAGTCCATAGGAGCAGTGAAGAGGCTCGGTGGATCCAGGATAAGATGGAAATATCCTGACAGTGCAGAGATACTGGCTTTGATTAAAGTCTCGGAATTGCTCTTCGACCGTGTACTCAGGATACCAGCGGTATCCAGCCTCAGTCATCACCCTGACCAACTTAGCAGTATGGCCGGGTACATCTAGGCATCGAGTCAGGCGAACCACTTGATTGAGGTCGCGAGTGGCCATCTGAAAGCATAATCATAATGCAAAGGCATTAGAATTTCTAGCAAAATTTCGGCAGCATAACAGCTGTAAATGCTCAAAAAGGATTTTGAGACATTTGACAAAGGATTTCGTACATACTCAACATCATCATATCAAAGTTCTGAAACCATTCTGGCAACATAATGTGGTAGTAGAACTGAACTAGGCTTGTAACCATCAAACTTATAAGGTACTACTGATTAGTAACACGTGATCCTGATAGAGAGAATAGATCCTAATTCCTTATCCCCCGGTGGAAGAATGGACTGACTCAGATCAGAATGTCATAAGACAAAGGAGCAAAAAAGAGCCTTACGTTCCAACCCACAAACAATTCCCCTACTATAACTAATGAATTTCTAGACTCAACATCGACCAGTTTGGCTTGGAGAACCTACAGGCAGTTCGGCTCTGATGCCAACGCTTTCAGGACCCCGACTCGATGTCACATCGATCTAGCTGGTAACACCTCATATCACTTTGCGGCCTCACGCACGGTATTCCCACGGGTGTCGTCTTACCTTTTCCCGGGACCGTTTGCGCCTTTTGGCTCACGTATATGATAGTGTCGCTAGCATCCATATGATAAAGAGCCCGGGCTGACATGACTAGTCGTAAACCCAAAGTGGCACAGACTTACAGGGACAGGCATCCATGACCCAGCTTCGAACGTGTCGGTCATCAGCAAGTGGGTCCGGGCTGTAGCACTGGGCTAGCAGGACTCCGGTAAACCGGGCTGTAGCGGGCTAACAGGACTCCGGTACTCAAAGCGTGACATTTCCCCGAAGGGACAGACACAGGAACGAAGAAGGACACATGCCGGCCAGCCTAAGTGTTCCAGAGCAGTAGCAAGCTACCATGGCTCAGCGGTAACACTAGGAGACATTTCCCGGTAAGAGAGGCTACTAAAGATAAACAACTAGATAGTCAGATCCCACACATACCAAGCAGGACCCCGACTCGATGTCACATCGATCTAGCCGGTAACACTTCATATCACTTTGCGGCCTCACGCACGGTGTTCCCACGGGTGTCGCCTTACCTTTGCCCGGGACCGTTTGCGCCTTTTGGCTCACGTATATGATAGTGTCGCTAGCATCCATATGATAAAGAGCCCGGGCTGACATGACTAGTCGTAAACCCAAAGTGGCACAGACTTACAGGGACAGGCATCCATGACCCAGCTTCGAACGTGTCGGTCATCAGCAAGTGGGTCCGGGCTGTAGCACTGGGCTAGCAGGACTCCGGTAAACCGGGCTGTAGCGGGCTAACAGGACTCCGGTACTCAAAGCGTGACATTTCCCCGAAGGGACCGACACAGGAACGAAGAAGGACACATGCCGGCCAGCCTAAGTGTTCCAGAGCAGTAGCAAGCTACCATGGCTCAGCGGTAACACTAGGAGACATTTCCCGGTAAGAGAGGCTACTAAAGATAAACAACTAGATAGTCAGATCCCACACATACCAAGCATTTCAATCATACACACAATATGCTCGATATGTGCAATACAACGAAACATCACAACATGACTCTACGACACAAGTACTTTATTTAAGGCTCAGGGAGCCATACATAACATACACAGAGGTACGGGTCTCACGACCCAACATTCAAGTCATACAGTCATACAAACCAGCAGCGGAAGTACATTGTCTGAGTACAGACAACTAGTAAAATAAAAGAGGCTTGGAAAGCCTAGCTATACTACGTGGTCCATCACAAGCTCAGGGTCACCACCTGGGTCTTTAGCCTACTCGTTGATGTCAACGTCTACATAGAACCCATCAGAAGGGGTTGCAGCGTCTTCTGTAAAAATGTAGATTATAGCAACATGAGTACAAGGGTACTCAGCAAGACTTACATCAGATCCTACATACATGCATAGTATCAAGAAGGGTTGGTGGAGTTATTGCAGCAAGCCAGCTTTGACTCTTGGCTAGACTATCCTACGATACTCCAACTTGAAATGGTTTTGCGCACACGAGTCCACTACTCACCATTTCAATACACTACCGAGGATCCACCTCCGTCTTCCTACGGAAGAGCCATCCTCGGCACTCACACTTATCTTGAGGCTTTTAGTAGTTTCCATTTACTTGTCTATGAACTGAATAGGCAACCAAGTAGTCCTTTACCGCGGACGCGGCTATTCGAATAGATCATGATAACCCTGCAGGGGTGTACTTCTTCATACATGTTTCCACCACTTAGCGTCTGCACACGACATGTGCTCGGCAGACTTCAAGCGAAAGCCGACGTGGGTGTAGACCACGACCTACCTAAACACTTAAGCCTCTAGTCCAGGTTTATCGCCTATTCAGGTTCCATCCGCAGGGAGTCCGGCCGAGGTTTCCCATACGGCCCCGAACGATGTGAACAGGGTTCCCGAGATACCTAACGGGTATTCGGTACACCGTGCCACGTACCTACCGCATCACAGCCCACCCCTACGGTCAGCGCTGTCCACGGCCTCCAGTAGGCTACAAACACCAGAAACTACTTGCAACTCCTGGACAGAGAGCTAGGGTGAATAAGAAGTCGAGCGGGGTCATATTTCAGGGCCCAATGCATGGTAGTAGCTGATTCTTAAATCACACATACAGATCTCAGTGCTTAAGGTCGGCTTCAATGAAACAACCCACCATGTACTCCTACATGGCCTCTCATCGATACCTTTACCAAATCGTGTTCACCACACCATTCTCATTACCGACATAACATTTCACTCTAGCTCATCACCCGGATGAACCAGACCTGACACGACTCTAAGCATAGCAGGCATAGCAAGGTAGGAACAACACATACATATGGCTCAATCAACTCCTACACATGCTAGTGGGTTTCATCTAGTTACTGTGGCAATGACAGGTCATGCAGAGGAAATGGGTTCAACTACCGTAGCACACAGCAGTTTGAATCGCGTTGTCTTAATGCAGTAAAAGAGAGCAGGAGCGAGAACATGGGATTGTATCGATATGATCAAATGGTTGGTTGCTTGCCTGATGGTTCGATGCACTGATACGGTTCTTCGTTAGGGTAATCACGGTACTCCTCGGAGGCAGAACCTGTCGCAAAGGACATCGATACACAAGCATCACCAAACAATGTGCAACAATATGATGCATGCATGAAACATGGCAATATGAGTGTGTTGGGCTAATGCAACTAAAACCAGAAGGGTTTGAACAAATTTGAATCAAAGATTCAAATTTCAAACTCAAACATGGCCTTTTAAAAGTGCTTTTCCTTGTTCTGCTTGAAACATCAATTTAACTTGTTTGATCATGCATGAAAATAGTACAGATGGATAGATTGGATTTTTCTGATCATTTTTCATATATAATTTGTCCAATTTGGAGTTACAGAATAAAAGTTATGAATTTTTGAAGTTTAAATAATATTCTGGAATTTCCTGATTTAAATTAAATCCAGAAATATAAATATTGCGCCAGCATGACGTCAGCATGACGTCAGTGGTCAACTGCGTGGGGTCCACACGTCAGTGACAGGGGGGCTTAACAGGATTAAATTAATCCTAATTAGGGGTTAGTGGCGCTGGGGCCCACTGTCAGTGTCAGGGGGGGTTGACTACGGTAATTAGGACTAACTAACCACCTGGCCGACAGGGCCCACGCGTCAGTGACCCTGGGGGGGTCAAACCCCAGGTCGGACAAGTCAAACCCCACCGGCGACATGACGCCGGCGAGGTCCGAGACGGCGGCGAAAGTGCTTTTTGCCATTCCGGCAACGAAATGGACGGCGGAAGGCATCTACATGTTGCTGAGGTTGAGCCGCGACTATTGGTGGTGGTGGTTGGGCTCGGGGTGGCCGGAGTTGACGGCGGCGAGCTCGGCTGCGGCGGCCGGAGTTCGGGTGCGGTCGGAATCGGCGTTGCAGGGCGTTAGGAGAGGTGTTGGTGCGTGCTACGTGCTCCTGGTGAGGTGTGGAGCACGATGGTGTGCTCGGTTGGGCGCTACGGCGACCGTGGCCACGACGGCGACATCGCCGGCGGCGTGGAGCTCTCGGCCAAGGTGGGGCTAGGGCCTAGAGGTCGAAAGATACCAGGGGAGAAGGGGGAAACGATCCGGGGGCTCACCGCGGAGCTGCAGGGATGGTTAGCGGGCTCGGGGACGCGCTGGAGACGACGAATTCGACGGCGACGATGGTCGGAGCCCGAAGAGGGGAACGGCGACGTGGCGGCGATGCAGGGCTTCTGGGGAGCTGTGGAGCGGTGGGGAGGAAGAGGGAGTCGAGGCGGAGCTCCTGAGCTAGTCGGGGGAGCGAGGGGTGGTCGGAGACGGCGGCTATGGCGAACGGCGGCGACGGTGGTGTTCGGCCATGAGAGAGAGAGAGGGAGCAGCACGGGAGAGAGAGGGGGATAAGGCCAGGGGATCGGGGCGGCACCGAGAAGAAGCGCCGCGGCGTCGCACTGGCGGGGGAGGCAGGCAGACGAGCTGGTGGCGTGGCGCTCCGGCCGTGCGCGCGCGCCGGCCACACGCCTGGCCGACTGGCGCCAGGAGGACGACTGCGGTGGTGGGCTGGGCTGGCTTGCTGGGCCGGCCAGCTGGCTGGGCCGCACAGGGAGGAGCCCAGGTAAGCTCCTCCTGTTATTTCTTTTTCTGTTTTCTAATTTCTGACATTTGTTTTGATTTAAATAATATATTAAATCATTTATTTAACTTATGCCAATTTTTGCAGGAGCCATATATATTATTCCAAAGCTCTTTTATAAATGGCATAATATTTGGGCATATATTAATATATATAATTAATATATTTCCAATGCAAATACTTATGCATTAATTCCAAATGCCCAAAATAAATGTCCATGAGCCACTAAAAATATTGGTTTGATTTTTATCTCTGTCCAATATTTTCAGAGAGCAACATGAGCATTTTCTTGGATCCTTTTGGAGAAATTTTTATTTGGGTCATTTTCAAAATGATTCTGAGGGTTTCACAGATCCCCATTTCAAATTTCTGATGAAAGAGTAAACATGATGCAACACTCTAATGCATGACTAGCTAGGGTGTGACAGGAAGATGGTTCCTTATATGAGCAGCAGTGAGAGTGGCGCGAGCGCGTGAGAGCTCCCGAGCTAACTCGTAGTTAAGGAGATAGCTAGCGGTGATGTAGCATGCAAGGTGGCTAGTGGGACGATCGCACGCCGGATTCATCAAAGGAAAGCGGATACGCCCATTCTCGTAGAGAGATGGGTAGAAGAAAAGTCCAGGGTGGGTGTGCATGCGAACCTCATTGTAGCGCAAGTCTACAAGAGCCTCGGTAGCAGCAAACTGAACCGCCTGAGATGGCATAGAAGCAAGACCACCCTTAGAAGAATGAGTCTAAGCACCGGATGGGGAACTGTAGTGTAGAGTGACCTCAGCATAATACTCATACAATGCACCGGCTAGATGCTCGTGCTACACCCGATACTCTGGATCACCACTCTCTGGATAGAGTCGTCGCCACACGTTCTGAAGCAGGTGCGGTGATGTGCACGGAGCTGGCTCAGGATGGTACAAGATCGGTACTCGTGCCATCTACACTCACAAACCATATAGTTAGTAATAACAACAATAACCCATGCATGCAATGCAACAACCAATTCCTATGTCTACCGGCACTCAAACGAAACTATCTACCATTTTACTAACGCACTACCGGTCTAGCGTGTCCTACAATCAGCGCGGCTCAAATACCAAAGCGCTGTGGCACCCCGGCTCAGAGCAACCGGTTTACCCTGCATTGCCAGCCCAGAGATCAAGTCTTCTGTCAATACACAACAACATGGTACAGAAATAACCGCTTTATTGGTACTAGCATCGTACAAAGGTCTGATATTACATCGAAATTCGAGGCCAAGTGGCACACACAGTGCTGCTGGACAGTATGTACATCATTTAATGAACATGGTTGGGGCATCGATCACACGAAACTACGCGGCAACGGAAGAACGACGTAGCGGAACTCCATGGCACAGGGACGCCGACGTGGACACAGCATAGACACGAGATGCACTTCGATGCGAATCAACTTGCCTGAAAGCTGGCACGATAGGCCATGTCAGTACATTGAATGTACTTGCAAGCTCACAACAAACATAAGCACGATGACAGACGATGTCATGATAATTAATCAAGTTAAATTAATGCAAGAAATTACTATGAATGCAAAGCTATGCAGCGCAACCAAATAGCGCACCGAGTCACACAGACTCGCTTACCAGACGGTTACCTCGTAACCAAACTGTGACCACACCGGGGTTACACCCGAAACCAATCACTCATGAACACCTCGAGTGTTCAAGGTACACCACGAAACAATGCATCACAACAATTACTAGTTTGCAAGATTAATTATAAAAGTTGATCCATGGTGTGAATTACTCCCGAGTCTTGCACATAACCGAGGGCGCGGCTATCGACAGATTAAATACACTCTTCAGAGGTAGCACACTTTACCCGCACTACGGAATACCTAGCCTCGTACTCCCATTCGGGTGGACCAAAGCACTCCGACGAAACCCTCCCTTTCCCATGCCCTCTCCTGGCCACTCTGACCATCTCCCTCTCAGGGCTAGGTCTTGGGTGGCCCCGTTGAGGGAGTCCTGGATTAGGGGGTATCCGGACAGCCGGACTATATACTTTGGCCGGACTATTGGAGCATGAAGATGCAAGACTCAAGACTTCGTACCATGTCCGGATGGGACTCTCCTTTGCGTGGAGCACAAGCTTGGCGATCCGGATATTATATTTCCTTCTTTGTAACCGACTCCGTCTAAACCCTAGCCCTCTTTGGTGTCTATATAAATTGGAGGGTTTAGTCCTTAGAGGGACGATCACAATCATAATCATCATAGGCTAGCTTCTAGGGTTTAGCCTCTATGATCTCGTGGTAGATCAACTCTTGTAATACCCACATCATCAATATCAATCAAGCAGGAAGTAGGGTTTTATCTCCATCGAGACGACCCGAACCTGGGTAAACATTGTGTCCCTTGCCTCCTATTACCATTAGCCTAAGATGCACAGATTGGGACCCCCTACCCGAGATTCGCCGGTTTTGACACCGACATTGGTGCTTTCGTTGAGAGTTCCTCTGTGTCGTTGCTGCAAGGCTTGATGGCTCCTCCAATCATCAATAACGACATGGTCCAGGGTGAGACTTTTCTCCCCGGACAGATCTTCGTGTTCAGAGGCTTCGCACTGCGGGCCAATTCGCTTGGCCATTTGGAGCAGATCGACAGCTACACCCCTGGCCACCAGGACAGGTTCGGAAACTTGAACTACACGACCGAGATCCGCGGAGACTTGATCCTCAACGGATTTGGGCCTGTGCAAGGAGTGCCGGACATTCACGACGAGCACGACCTAGACCTGCTAGTGTACAATGCTCGGGATATCGCCCCTGCAGGAGCACCAGACCTAAATCTGGAGCATATTCCGTTGTCCGAGGACGGGTGGATGGACCCCGCCCTAGAGGCCGCACACTCATCGGCGGTAGAGACGAACACAGACTTCACCCCCAAGGAAGCCTGTGACACCGGACCCCCGGACTCGTATCCGGTTGTAGGTTCCAATCCGCGCGCCTCCAACCCTGCCGAATCTGGTTGGGCTCCGGTAATGGAGTTCACCGATGCGGATATCTTCCAACACTCGCCCTTTGGCGACATGCTGAACTCTTTAAAGTCCCTCTCTTTGTTAGGAGACTCTCAGCCGAACTATGTCCGGCTCGAATGGGAAGCAGGCGACGAAGGAATTCGTTGCCCACCCAACACCCACTTCATAGCCACTGTCGATGATGTATCAGACATGCTCGACTTGGACTCTAATGATACCGACGGTATGGACGTCGGCGCAGGAGACGATTCAGAACCAACAGGGCGCTGGACTGCCACCTCGTCATACGATATATACATGGTGGATACACCTAAGGAGGATGACGATGACAATCCGGAAGATAAAACCCCTGGGCAAAAGCCAAAACGACGGCGCATAGGCCGCTCCAAGTCCAGCAACAGTAAAAATAGCGATAAGAGCACCAGAAAGATCGACACCCCAGTCAACTCCGAAAGCAACAACGACCATATGGACCCAGCAATGGAGCAGGATGAGCCAGGTCACGCCGAACACAGCTCGGAGCAGACGCTCGATCACAATGATCCCGAGGGACGAATTCAGTAAACCGCCCCGGGACAAGAACACAGTCCGGATGACGATGCATTCATCATCCCGGAAGCACGCTTGGAACGAGATAACCTCCACAGAAGGCTTATGTCCACTGCGAGAAGTCTAAAGAAGCAGAAGCATCGGCTAAAGGCCGCACAGGAAACGCTCAACCGCACATGGAATAAAGTGCTAGACACTGAAGAAAAGTACGGCAACGATCACCGTACAAAGAGCTATCCAAAACGCAAGCTGCTACCAGAATTCGACGATGAGGCCGTTCCACCAAAGAACAACACGGCCAGGAGGCCGGAAAAACCACTTCATAACCGCAACAGAGCAGCTACCGATGCCGCACACGATCTACACGAGCTCCTGGATAAAAAAGCCAGTGCGACTAGGTCCATCTATGGATCTAAAGGACACACCCCGGCGCAGTACTATGGTCACCAAAACGATCATACCGATCGGATACCAGTTCGGAATCAGCACCGGACACAACCAGAGCCTACGACATGCCACAACACGTCCAAATACAGAGGGGCTACTCAGCCCCTGTGCTTCACCGAAGAGGTACTGGACCATGAATTTCCACAGGGTTTTAAACCTGTGAACATAGAGGCATACGATGGAACGACAGATCCAGGGGTCTGGATCGAGGATTTTATCCTGCATATACACATGGCTCGTGGGGATGACCTCCACACTATCAAATACCTTCCCCTCAAGTTGAAGGGACCAGCTCGACACTGGTTGAAAAGCCTCCCCAAAAATTCAACTGGAAGTTGAGAAGAACTCGAGGACGCTTTCAGGGCCAATTTTCAAGGGACCTATGTCCGGCCTTCGGATGCGGACGATTTAAGTCACATAATTCAACAGGCCGGAGAGTCCGCCCGCAAGCTTTGGAATAGATTCCTCACTAAAAAGAATCAAATTGTCGATTGTCCGGATGCCGAAGCCTTAGCAGCCTTCAAACACAGCATCCGGGACGAGTGGCTTGCCAGACACCTCGGCCAAGAAAAGCCGAGAACAATGGCAGCCTTAACAAGCCTTATGACCCGCTTTTGCGGATGTGAAGATAGCTGGTTGGCCCGTAAAGGCACCAGCGACCCAAGTACATCCGAAATTAGGCATGGCAATAGGAAGCAACGTCGCAATAAAAACAAACAGCAAAACAAGGAAGAGAGTCCGGAAAACACAACGGTCAATGCCAATTCAGGGGCTCTCGACCCAGTCAACAAAAGAAGCCATTTAAAGGCAGCAAAGAGGGACTATCCGGCCTGAACAAAGTCCTAGACAGACTGTGCCAAATTCATGGCACCCCCGACAAACCTGCACACCACACTCACAGAGAGTGCTGGGTCTTCAAGCAGGCCGGAAAATTAAATGCTGAACACAAGGGAAGGGAAACACCAAGTGAAGACAAAGATGAAGCTCGCCAGCCGAACATTAGGGGACAGAAAAAATTCCCACAAGAGGTAAAAACAGTAAACATGATTGACGCGACTCACACACCCACGAGAAGGAGCGAACGCGCACTCAGAGACGCATACGCTGTAAGGCCCGCCGCACCCAAACTTAACCACTGGTCAGGCTGCCCGATCACCTTCGATCACAGGGACTGCCCGACTAGTATGCGGCATGGAGGATCAGCTGCCTTGGTGCTTGACCCAATAATCAACGGATACCATCTCACTCGCGTCCTCATGGACGGCAGCAGTAGTGTTAATTTAATATACCAGGACACTGTCCGCAGGATGGGGACAGACCCATCCAGAATCAGCTAAAGTAACACCACCATCGAAGGGGTGATACGAGGCGTCGAAGCCTACGGCAGGGGCTCCATTGTACTGGAGGTAACATTCGGTTCCCCAGGCAACTCCAGACGCGAAGAACTACTCTTCACCATCGCCCTCTTCCAAAGCGGCCATCACGCATTGCTTGGGAGAACGGCCTTCGCCCGCTTCAACGTAGTACCGCATTACGCCTACCTTACACTCAAGATGCCCGGTCCACGTGGCGTCATCACCGTTAACGGAAACACAAGAGAACTCTTCACGCGTGGAGGAATATGCAACGGCCCAAGCGGCCGGACTCTAAGCGGCCTCTAATACCAGAAAGCATGACTGGTCGTTAAGACCACGGACACGGTTAGACAGGTCCACCAGCCCGGATAAACCTGAGCTAGGGCACCATGTACGTAATCCCATAGAGGACACCAGGGGCTATAGATATTTAATACAGCCCCGTTGTTGGCTTTACCTCATTAACAGGCCAATGTCTTATACTTTTACTATCCATGCACGCTTACATCATACTCTTCTACATGAGTTTTTCTTTTTTACAGACACAATTCATGCGATACCCTTCCAGGACACGGCACAATAGAGACAAAGGCGTAGATGTGCAGCAGGGCCCCGCTCAAAGGTTTCTCTTTAGATTAAGCCCCTGTGTAAACCATTTTTATTGTCTCTTGTTGTTACACATCCCATGGGTACTATACCCGTAGAGGGTACTGCCGTTATTGGCATTTCGCCACGACAGACTAATGCATGTACCTGGAATTACAGGGTTCATAATGAAAGGGCATTCTTCAGCCCATTTTATGTTGCAAAGTCCGAATGCCCTCGGGAGTGTTCGGCGTCACGAGTTTGGCCTTATATGCATCAGCTCCGAATCATGTCTTTGGTAAAATGTTGGGTTTGCCCGGCTCCTGGTTTTGCTGTCTTACGTTCCGTTCTTATTGGCTAAGGCGGCCAAAGGAGAACTACTGCGATTGTGCCCTGGTTATTCCGGATGAGTACCTCAGTAGAGAAAGCCGAAAACTAACTGTCATGATACAGCGAGAGACTGTTCAACCACTCGAAGACTTACCGGAATCTTTAGGATTCCTCCGCATTAACGAAGGACCGTTTCCCGGTCATGTACACACGCGCCCGTATTCGGATGCACGCGAAGGTACCAGGGGCTACATAGTAGCCCCACCTTCAAACTCCTATGGCTAAGTGAAACCGTTACACCTATATAGTCTGGTTGCCTAGTTTGACGTGCGATCACCTCCTTAATGGACCAAGACATTGGATCAAGTGTGATTATGCATATTTTTCGCGAACACCCCCGCATTGTATGCGTGGGGGCTGAAGCAAATGACTGCTAACTTTCAAATTACACATATACATAAAAATGGCCGCATAGGAGGCACAATAATACTTTTGGTTACAAAGTATAAATATAGCCTCATAATCAAAATAACATTGTTTTTACAATGACACAATTTGTCACTCAAACATGATATTCTTCGAGCACTGAGCATCTATTAAGCGAGCACCTTCTGTTACCTGCTGTAGGTAGTGCTTGGCCGGATCCTGGCCTCCCGCCGGATTCTGGGTCACAATGATGGTGGCCTCCATATCTATCCAATATGCTTAAACGCGGGCAACAGCCATCCGTGCACCCTCTATACACGCCGACCTCCTCATGGCATCAATCTGTGATACGGCACCAAGGAATTGTTGCACTAAACCAAAATATTTCTCCGTCTTAGGCTCCTTCGGCCAAAGATGGTCTATTACAGACCGCATTGCAAGACCGGACAACCTATGAAGCTCAGCCACAGCAGCCATCTTCTCACTCAACGGCAATGGGCGCGCGCGCGGGAGCATTGAATTGCGACCAGAACAGCTTCTCCACCTCTTTGTCACCTTGATCCTCGAAAAACTCGGCCACATTAGTTGTACTCTTCGCCAAGTCCGCATACGCGTCTGCAGGGCTCCAATGTCGATCCAGGGGAGCATATTTCGGATCTAAAAACTTCATCCGCAATAAGTAGGGGTTTCCAGCCGCGATTTCTCCGGCCTGGCGAAGCTCCTCCCGCGCATCCCTTCTTTCAAATCGTGTCTCCTTGGCCGTATCAAGTGCCTTCTTCAGGTCAGCCAAGTTCACCTGATTCTCCTTTTCAAGGAGCTCATACCGGTTGGCGGCATTTTTTAGCTCCACAGCCATTTTGGCTATCTTGTCTTCGTTTCGGTGATGAGCAGCCTGTTCGGCTCTCAACTCTTCGGCCGCCTTCATGGCAGCCGCATTGCTAGCCCGAGCTTTTCCTTGGCCTGGGCAAGTTCCGCCCTCATGGCTTCCATGGCAGCAGCACCGTCTGCAGTCCAATCATATCACATTAATATTATGCTCCTCTCAAACTTTCCTATACAACATAATAGGGAAAGCAGAGCACATACCTTGTGACTCGTTTAGCCGCTTGTTCACTAGTGTGATATCAACATCAATAGCTCCAATCTGCCTCCTTAGTTCGGCAACTTCAACGGACCGGTCGGCTGCCGGATCCTTAGACACCTATGCATACATATAGCGCAATCATTACTTACACAATATGATCCTCCGTTTGCCGCCTAGGGCGGGCAACCAGAGTCTCAGGGGCTACTATCCATATGGAGCACACCTAGCGTGTGCGTCACAGCCAAAAAATTATGTATTTTTTACATACCTCAAAGCCTCTGAGTAGGCTCGTAAAGGTTTCATTCAGCCCGCTTGTGGCGGAGGAAATCTTCTCGAGCACCATGCTCATTAATGAACGGTGCTCCTCTGAGAGAGCAGCTTGCTCCAGAAGGCCCATCAGTGTGTCCGGTCGGACATCGAACTGTGCCGGACCCTTCTCATCGCCCCCTGTCGGTGTCAAAACCGGCGGATCTCGGGTAGGGGGTCCCGAACTATGCGTCTAGGCGGATGGTAACAGGAGACAAGGGACACGATGTTTTACCCAGGTTCAGGCCCTCTTGATGGAGGTAAAACCCTACGTCCTGCTTGATTAATATTGATGATGTGTGTTACAAGAGTGGATCTACCACGAGATCAAGGAGGCTAAACCCTAGAAGCTAGCCTATGGTATGATTGTTCTTTGTCCTATGGACTAAGGCCATCCGGTTTATATAGACACCGGAGAGGGCTAGGGATACACAAAGTCGGTTACAATGGTAGGAGATCTACATATCCGTATCGCCAACTTGCCTTCCATGCCAAGGAAAGTCCCATCCGGACACGAGACGAAGTCTTCAATCTTGTATCTTCATAGTCTTGGAGTCCAGCCGATGATGATAGTTCGGCTATCCGGACACCCCCTAGTCCAGGACTCCCTCAGTAGCCCCCGAACCGGGCTTCAGCGACGATGAGCCTGGCGCATATATTGTCTTCAGCGTTGCAAGGCGGGTTCTCCTTCAAACTTCATGTTCCTGTCGAATAGTGTCCGGCTTCCTTATAAATGTTGCGCTCCTTGGCTTCTACGCCCAATAATGGCCTTCTTCCACGTGTCGTACGAATGCGAAAGGCTGGGGTATTTTTACATTTTACCCCCTAGCCGTGCGAACGAGACGCCTATAAGATAGGCGAGGATCTAGATACAGCTCACACCATCCTCCATCCGCAAGTTCTCATCGAAGCGCCTCTAACAAAAATCCATTCCATCATGGATAGTCGACGCGGCTCCTCCTCTCGCGCTCCCAGCCCTAAGCCAGGAGATTGGGGGAGATGCTCAGTTCCACACAGCGAGCTAGTGGTGCTCCAAACCAAGGGATATCTTCCCCCAGCTTTCATGGTTCCGGTTCGAGCCGGACTGGCCACATACAAGGGTGGAAAGCAGGCGGAGAGTGTCCCCAACCCTTCCAAAGGAGAGCGGGTATGCTTTGTGCCCTATCTAATAAGGGGACTCGGATTTCCTAGACATCCGTTTCTCCGGGGGCTCCTAGAGTTCTACGGACTCCAGCTTCACCACCTCACGCCCGCCTCCATTTTGCACATCGCGGGCTTCGTAGCTCTTTGCGAGCTGTTCTTGGGCATCGAGCCCCATTTTGCGCTGTGGAAGAGATGGTTTTGCCTCGTACCCCGTTCTCACGAGGGGTCAATATATCAAGTGGGAGGAGCCGAAGTATGGCGCATCGCCGGGACCGGATATCTATCCGGCACCCTGAAGAAGGCGTCCGAAGACTGGCCTTCGGAATGGTTCTACATGGAGGACGCTCCTTTGCCGGATCCAGTTCGGATCGGCCTCCCGAAGTTCAGCAAGGCTCCCTTGAAGAAACGCCTGAGTTGGCGCCCGCGGAGCCCTCAACGGGAATATGATGGGAGCATCCATTATCAGATGGGCCGGATTAGGTTACTAGCGCACTCCGGATTGACCATGATTGGAGTCATGGCCACGTGCATTATGCGAGGGGTGCAGCCACTCCAATATAGGGGCCACCCTATGTGGGATTTTAGCGGGGAAGACGACGCCACCCGTCATGGCCGCAGAGGGCCGAGCTCGGCAGCCGATCTGGCAAAGATCCTGTCCGGCTTGTACAAGGGGGAGGAGGAGGACTTTCTCCGCACGAATCCATTGAACGGATTCTCCATGAATAACCCTCGGAGCTGGGTAAGCGGACGTTTATCTACCCGATCCATACTTCCAGAGTCAAGTATTTTACTTTGTGATTTCGACGCAGGAACTGCACCGGGACGTGGAGGGCATACAAAGCCTAACTCCACAGCCCGAGGATCCGGAACGATCCCTTGATCTGACCTCCGAAGAGGATCCGGACATAAAGGTGGAGCTGATTGACGGGGTGTTCCACCAACTTAGCATTGAAAATGCTCTAGTCGCCATTACGGCTGACTACCCTGATTTGTTTCCGGCTTCCCAGGTGATTATGACCGAGGTCCTGATACCATCACTCGATCCATGCTCAATTCCGACCATCTTATACTGATGGTGCATCATAGGAGGTGCCTTTAAGGCAGGAAGCTGAACCCGCGGTGGCTGACCAACAAGGGTCAGTTCGGCCCAGCAGGCGGAAGAGGAGTGCGACGCGAACCGAAACATTGCCGCAACGGTACGGAGCACCGCTATTTTTAAGGGAAGGATCCCTAGGAGGTATATTAATGCTCATAACTTTTCCAGAAAGAGCGCTCATCGGACAGTGTCCGGAGAGGTTGCCAATCAAGCCTCCGCCAGCCATGCTCCAACGCATGGTCCGGAAGGGGAGGCGAACACAAGGCATGAGCCGGACGCTCCTTCGACGGAGGATGCCGACAGGCTGTCCGCCTCCCGATCTGAGGTGGAGAGCGCCATGAATCACAGGCGTCGCCGGACAGTTCTTCCTGACGCGTGTTTCTCCCCGGAGGCGCTAAATGCCTTTGATGTGGGAAATGCGCACTTCCGTGCCGCTCAACATGGGTTAACTAGAGCCACGGAGTAGTATGTGAAAGACATACGGGTAAGTAATTTTAATAGTTATATATGCCAGTAGCCCCTGAGACTTAAAATAGTTAAAATAACTGATTTAAGGATCATTTATTATGCAGGATCTTACGAAGAAGAATACCCACCTGTCCCAGGAGCTCCAAGAGTGCAAGGCCCAACTTGAGGCCGCACTGGCCGCCACAGGGGGAGCCACAGAGGCCCCCGCTGGTAAGACGTACTTTGAAAAGATAAGTGATTAACAAAGTGCAGCGTGTGCGTAAATCTGACAATAATATTGCAGATGGCGCCGTACTGGATCCGGACAAGCAATAGCTACTGCGTTAGCTAAAGGCCGGCGAGAGGGTGCTTATGAAGGTGCAGCAGGAGAGGAACAAGCTCCAAGATGCCCACATCCAGCTAGGAGAAGAGCTGAAAGATGTTCGGGCCCAGCTGTCTAGCTCCGTGAAGGAGAATCAGCGGCTTTGTCGCGGCATTTATAATAAGTGCTTGAGCAAATTCCTTTGAAAAGAAGAATTCGGCGAGGAAGTCGATTGACAGAAATGTGTCTTTAGGTGTGCTCACAGGTCGCCCTGCGGAGGAAATGCCTGGTTCAATGGGTGACCAACTTCCCGAGCTGGTGCAACTGCTCGAACGTGTTCGGCAGGCGATGAGTGGCGTCGTTCAGGCTTTATGGCCTTCCGTCTCCCTACCCGAGGGCCTTGGAGGGCTTGCTGAGAAGCTTCAGGGAGCACGGCGACGCCTCCGTATGTGGAAGATATCGGCCTGCCGTCAAGGCGCCAGGGAGGCCTGGGCCATGGTGAAGACGCGGTACCCGAAGGCTGACCCAAACCACATGGCCGAGGTCGGACCTGCGGGGCCTGATGGGAAGGAGATCCCTGTGAGCTTGATGTACGGCCAAGTAGAACTGGCCACAAACTATTCCCAATAGGACTGTAAATTAGACAGCCTGTTAGATGGGATTGTAGAGGAGTACAATCAGTCAGTTTGACGATGTAATTTGAAATGACATGTAAAATGCCTTCTAGCCGGATTGTAGATCGTTTGTCTTTGCGGACCTTTTCGCTTCAACCTCGGGACCCAACAGTCCGGAGTGTGTCCGAATACCCTTACGGTTATAGAAGAACCGGGGCATGCGTGGCACTACTAGAAAAACCTCTACTAATGGCGCACCTATTATGGCCATTAATGGCGCATCTGTGGTGCGCCACTAACAGCACGCCATTAGTAATTTTTACTAATGGCGCACCAG